>NW_021145045.1:0-32665 GCF_900634775.1 Gouania willdenowi | reverse complement strand
CTGAGCTATGCTAAATGCTATATGTAAGTTCACAGTACATTAGTGAATTAATTTCATGTGGCCGCTGCTGCTACGTTCTCTAGCTAGTGGGTGGGATAACACTACAGGCAGGATGACAGCGCTAGGCGATAGAGAAACTTTGTTTTGAGGAAAAAACGACAGCTTTTAAAAGATGAGAGACCAACACCTGAGTTACCAGAGCTTCAGCAAAGGTAAGGTCAGAACATTGTTGGTATTTTTCACAGTGAAAGGAAGGATTGACTTTGTGAATGCTCCTCACTGAGGCTTTTCTGAGTTGTTGTCATTTTCTCTGTGTTTCTGTGTTTCCAACACAAACAACGATGCGCTGTCGTGTCATGAGATACTGTATATCTTGTTGGGAGAGTATGGAGGCTTCATTAAATAATTGCTCATGTTTTGTTAGATGGCTAAATGCTTGTTCAACCTATTTTAACTTTTTCACATAATTTCAACTTTTTTCAAACAATTTCAATTTTTTTCCACTTTTTCAACCTATTTTAATTTTATTCAACTTTTTCAACCAATTTAACTTTTTCAACCAATTTCAACTTTTTCAACCTATTTAACTTTTTCAACCAATTTCAACTTTTTCAACCTAATTGCTAACATTAATCTATTGTTAGGTTACTGCTATTTCTAGGTGAATGTTAATGCTAGGTTAGTGCTATTGCTACCCTAGTGCGATTGCTAGTTTAATGCTAACAAGCTAATGCTAATGCTAGGCTAATGGTAATGCTAGGCAAATATGATTGCTAGGCTAATTATAACGCATGGTTATTGCTAATGCTGGACTATTGCTAATACTACACTAATACAATTGCAAGGCTAATGCTAATGGTAACGCTAGGTTAATGCTAACATCAACAAAAGGGTAATGCTAGGTAAATACTGCGCGAATGCTAATGCAAGGTTAATGCTACACAAAGGTTGTTGCTAGGCTAATGCTACAGATAGGCTAATGTTAACGGTAAAGCTAGGCTGCAACAGTAACCCCAAGTTAATGCTAACGCTAACACTAATTTCATCATTTCTCCAACTTTTTCAATCCATTTAAAAATGTTCTATCCAAATTTGAACTTTTTTCGAACAATTTAATTTTTTTCTACTTTTTGAATATATTTAAACTTTTTTACACCAATTTCAACTTTTTCAACCAATTTCAACTAATTTCAACTCTTTTCAACAATTCCAACTTTTTCAATCAATTCCAACTTTTTCAATCATTTTCAATGCAGTGACTATGAAAGTAACTCAATAAGTACCTAATAAACTAACTAAATATGTAAGTAACTAATGCAGTAACTGAGAAAGTAATTCATAAACTCGTACCTTTTTCAAACTATTGTAATATATATATTTTAATGTGTGTATGTACATATTTAATACTGTATCTAAAAAGAGCTGACTACTCTCCATTATCTTTATCTTTTCCAGATATTGATAATATTCATTTTTAAGTAGAGTGAAAGGGTACTATTTTTAGGTTGAGGTTTTTAATAAAATGAATGTTTCACCTACATTTACCTTATTCCTGGTGCTGATACTACCTGTTCAGCTGTGTTTGCGCTCCAAGTAAAGACATGGACTTTTTTTAATACAACATTCTTTAAACAATCATAAGTTTCATGAACATTTTAAGACCAAGAAAGGAAGACTTTACATAGATTTAATTTAAATGGGTGTAATAGAGGAAACTCTCCCCCCCGTAGGACGATGCTGACCCTGAGGGGATCATACATACATACATACAGGTCAGTGGCCACGACGACATCGTCACCATTTGCGAGGAGAAGGATGTACTCCCCCTCCTCGGAAGGCACACAGGACAGTACCTCCACCTCCTGTGCTGCAGATATCACTGGCTGTTAGGAGAAAGATGAATGAATATATACATGGGGAAGAGGAGCAATCATCCTATTTAAAACAAAAATGAATATTTACATGTATTGCAGTACTGGTTAGTGACCCCCTTTAAGTGGGTCACTTTGATCCTGCTGTGCTGCAGAATTGCCTCTCTCCACAGATTTACCATGACCCTGGTCCCATCCTATAAAAGAGGGTGACAGCAATGGTAAACATGTATTTTGTCAACTGACGATAATTTTTTTGATTGTAAAAGTACATTAAACTACAGTTAGTTCCAAACAAGTAATTTGATTGGACAAAAGACATTCCATCAGTGCTCATATAGAGTGACAACAGCACTGGGACTTTTTACAGATGTTACCACTCCTCAGTTCAGGCTTTTTAATAAGAAATGTATATGTGTTGCCTGGCAACAGCGTCGTCTCCCTTCCAGTTGTCGACCTATTTGTTTTGGAGGAGCCAAATAAATGATTAAATAAAGAAATCATAATCTGTTGTCACTTAATACTGTTGACTAATAAAATGTGCTGGTAGAACTGTTGGATAAAAGCAATATCACACTGGAAGTTGTGCTTTTTTAATTATACATGTTTCAATTTACATTGTTTTACCAATTAAAACAATCAATCAATGAATGACAACTTTGATAAACTACAGATTGATATGGTTATTGAAACAAAAATGTGTTAGATGTTGGCTGTTTGATTAGTTATAATTCTTTAGTCAAATATTATTATTGTCATGGCATAACTCTTTGTTTTGCAGGCATCCAGCCCAAAAATCCAACAAAGAGACCAAAATAAAGAGAAAGCTTTATTTTTTTGTATCATTGTCAATTTTATTCACATTTAATTGTTTTTTTCAAGCAGCACAAAAATTAAAGTATAATCTAAACCAGGGGTGTCAAAATCATTGTATCTCAGGGGGCCACATATAAGTGCAGTTTCATCTCAAGTGGGATGGACCTGTAAAATAATGATCTACAAATTTAAATGTCTAAATTATATTTTAGTGCAAGAATTTTTGTGCATTAAGATAATGACATTTATTGAACTGTCCTTTCCATACTTCCAACCTACACACCAGACAAGTTTTATTTACTTCATTTATTCAAGTAAAAAAATTTACAAAAAATGAACCAAGGGATGTTAAATATTCACTACAAAGACTGTGTTTTAATCACTACGCTCACTAACTGTGTGCCCCTTGTGGTCAAATATGAAATATATGTCACGTAGAATAAGTTGTGTTGTAGAGTGCACTAAACTTATAGTGCACCATCTGGTGTTTGAATAAATACATTGCAGTTAATTTGTCATCTGGCAAATGTGATTTCCCAGCACCTTTTTGTGTAATATTGCTTAGTAATAAAATAGACAATCAAATGTAAATAAGGACAACTGTACTTTTAAGCTTTAAGGGCGAATGTTCTATGATGTGGTAATTTGTAATTTAATTTTTCAATAATGTCATGCTTTTGTGTAAGTGTAACAGTATTAGAGTGTTGCACTGATGTAAACATAAAAAATACAGTCTAATTTGGACCTCCTACAAAGTCAAGCAGAAGAAGCTCACCTGCTCCAGGGTCAGCTTGTGATTAGGCACTGCAGGCCTGCCTCCCCCTCCCTCATCCTGATGGGATCCATCTAACAAGAACATAGGGAGATGTTAGTGTCAAATGGAAGCTATTCTACTGGAACTAAAAGCTGCTTGTTGTGAAATTAACATTCAAATGACAAGGCACCAAAATTGTTCAAAACATTAAAAGTTCACATCATTTAATGAGTGTATGAATAAAAGTGTATCTTTGTTACTGTGTGCTGAAGTTGTCAGCCATGACCTAAAGGTGTGTGAGTTCCCTAACCTACATAATGTACAGCCATACTTTCAGACGGTGGTGAGTGTGTGAGGATCAGTGTAGTGTGTGACCCTATATACTGGCATGCTTACCATCACCACAGTGCCCTCCACAGTGAGCACACCTGTTTGGCTTTGCACTGTGGAAAGGTGGACATCAGGAGAGGGGGGGTCCAGTAGCAGGCTCGCCTCACTCTCGTTTGCCGTTGACACCTGCATTTGGGGTGCAGGGAAGAACCGTGTTCCCCTTGTTATTTTTAGGTGGTAGGGGGGCCCATTCACCATTAAGGTGTTGTGTGACTGTTTAGAAAAAGTAAACTGCTGGATGAGTGAAAACTTCCTTCAACTAAACCATGACAAGACGGAGGTGATTGTCTTTGGTAACAAGGAAAAGAGGACTGCTGTCAGCAATTATCTTGAGTCTCGATCTTTAAAAGCTAAAGACCAAGTCAAAAACCTTGGTGTTCTGATTGACTCAGATCTTACATTCAGCATCAGATCAAATCTATCACAAAAACATCTTCTACCACCTAAAGAACATCTCCAGAGTGAAAGGTTTAATGGCTCAGAAAGATCAGGAGAAACTGGTCCATGCTTTTATCTCCAGCAGACTGGACTATTGTAATGGTCTTCTGACAGGAATCCCCCAAAAGAGCATCAAACAGCTACAGCTGGTTCAGAACGCTGCAGCTCAGGTCTGAACCAGAACAAAGAGGTCAGAACACATTACTCCAGTTTTAAAGTCTTTACACTGGCTCCCAGTCAGCCTCAGAATAGACTTTAAAGTTCTGCTGCTGGTGTATAAATCTGTGAATGGGTTTGGTCCAGAATACATCAGTGACATGTTAGTCAGGTATGAACCCAGCAGGTCTCTCAGATCTATGGACACAGATCAGATAGTGGAGCCCAGGGTTCACAGTAAACATGGTGATGCTGCTTTTAGTTGTTATGCTGCAAAGAAGTGGAACAAACTGCCAGCAGAGCTGAAGTCAGCATCCAATGTGAACATTTTTAAATCAAAGTTAAAGACACTTTTTTTCTCTACTGCATATGATTGAGAGAGAGATTTTTTGTCATGTTGTTGATGTAATGATGATTTTACTGATGATTTTAATTGATTTTACAGATGATTTTAAATGTTCTTATTGATTTAAATGTTCTTATTGATTTTAAACAATTGAATGTTTTATCATGTAAAGCACATTGAGTTGCCTTGAGTATGAAATGCGCTATATAAATAAATTTGCCTTGCCTTGCCTAAGGAGTGGCCCTTCATGTAGAAAGTATTCCCAGCACTAAACTGCTGGGAATACTCTTCGAAAAAGGTGGCCTTCACCACAACCACTCCATCAGTTACAGCCACAACTCTATTGGTCCTTTGAGACGAGGGGACCACGTTGGCATTTTCCTTTCTCCATGTGATCACCCTGACTTCCTCCTTCACCTTTACCACCTTTATTTTTATCAGCGGCAGGCTGTCGAAGGGGCCAGAGCGTCGGCTGTGAATTAAATCCTGCAATGCCATTCTAAAATGAAAAAAGAGGTATGTTTAAGTTGTGAATTAACCAATTACACAGTCATAAAATAAAGTCACATCAATGAACTAACAGCTCAGAACACTGGTTCCCATTTTATATCACACATTTATGGAGACTTTTTTCTCTAAAATTTATGTTTTGATCATGTTTGTTTTACAAATACAGAGTAGCCAGTATTAGTGCACAAAGTATCAATAAGTGCAGGCTCGGATATTTGTATACTGTATTTGATTTGAACTACATTTATATTTGACAAAGTGAAAGTATAGAATACAGTTGTTTGACATGGTGTGTAAGGTGTTTTTATTTAACAAAAAGATATACAGTAAATATTTAAGCTCCTTCTGCCTTTTCCTGCACTGTATATCTATTTCTGAGATATTATGTATAGATTTTTTAGTTGTGCAAATTGATAAATAAAATTAATTCATTAATTATATTTTTAAAATAATATTTTCTAATTATCTTAAAATCCCTTTTTAATTTCAATAAATATTATTTATTTATCTAAAAAAAAATGCAATTCTATTTTGACAATTTTTTTTTAAACAATTTAGAAAATATCATTTTAATCAGTTTTATTATTATTGTTATTATTATTATTATTATTATTATTATTATTATTATTATTATTATTATTATTATTATTATTATTATCACTAGACATTTCAGGTGACTTCATTTTATTTCCAGGCGACCCTACATGGGGTCACATCCCCAAAGTTGAAAAACTTAATCCTTAAGATTTAATCCTTCCCAGAGGAGCAGTGGGCTGCCAAGGTGTAAAAAAGTTTTTTTAAATTAATTTTTAAAATGTATTTAAAAACATAAAAAAATATAATTTGAAATATATGTATATATTTTATTTATTTTTATTTGAAAACATTTAAAATTGAAAAACATAATTTCAATATATTTTTTGAAATGTTATTATTACTAGACATTTCAGGCGACCTCACATGGGGTCACGACCCCAACTTTGAAAACCCCTGGCTTAGTGTGAGTGATCACACTTACATGACTTTCTTGGGAATGTTGAGGAAATCTGTGGAGGAAAAGATGGGAAAATGTAATTATGTTGAAGTTAATGTATTCAACGGACAGCAGCGGTGCTGAACACGCACAACACTCAGGGACACAAGCGTGCGCTCAGTGAGCGTTTGTGTTAGAGTTATGATATCTTTCTAATTAAGTCTTTTAATTATTCATACTGTAACATAGGCCTACTAACTGCTCAGATTGAACACACACTTAAGGTGATCATATGTACATTGTATATTAGTGTATAAGCACATGCCGACTTAGTCTAAGAAGTGCACCTGCGCTCTTTGAAGTTACCGTGGAACAACCTCTGTCCTGTTCAAAGACAGTAAAAGAGCAACAAAAAAGCCATTTTCTGGGTATTTATATAAGAACGTTGGTTAACTATTTAAACTTATTATGAGCCTTTATGGAAGTAAATATGTAATGCCTGTTTAATTAAAGTATATACAATTGTATAAACTTTGACATACCTTTTAGCATCTGTATAGAATATTTCCAGTCCCCAAAGAGTTTTTCTTATACATACCCTGAAACATATTTAATGATATAATTCAGTAAAGTCACATCAAAATGTGTAAGAGGAGGCCACGCTAGGGAATAAATTCATTATATGAAAAAGCGCTACTTACCGTTAGTCCGTTAGTTCAGATGAGACCAGAGAGAGGTAAGATGGACATCAGGCCTTTACAGTAAGTAGTCCATGACCTTTGAGTGGCACACCCCCCAGGTAGAGGGGTACCAATTATTGTGGATGTTTATTGTTCACATCCTATAGGAGCACCTACTGTTGCTATTGAGTTGCTAAATCACCAACTACTGAAAGTTCAAAATATACCCACAAAATAGAAATGACAGGTGTTTGTGCTGGAAAAATAGCCTGTGTTTGTTCACTGAAGTTTTTAAACGTTTTACCTTTCAGTAACACCACCTTCTGCTCTCTGTGTTAAGATTAAAAATAAACGTGTCTATCAGATTCAAAATCAGAAAAACAAACTGTATTTATCCCCGTGGGAAAAATAGAAAGGCAAAGAGCGGCATATAAAGAAAATTAAAGAAACAACAATAATAAATGAAAATGTATTAAAATTAATAATTATTATACACACCCACGCAGAAAACAAGGAGGTTGGAAGGTAAACTGAATAACAAAGTGCAAATGAATGATAATGTGCCCAATGCTTACGTATGTATAAGTAAAAAATAAATTATAAATAAATATACAAAAAAAGAAAAATATATAAATAAGTGGGGCGACCGTGGCTCAGGTGGTAGTGGGTCGTCTTCTGATTGAGAGGTTGGGGGTTCGACCCCAGTACCTGACTATGTGTCGAAGTGTCCTTGGGCAAGACACTGAACCCTAAGTTGCTTCCAGTGATCGACTAGCGCCTTGCATGGCAGTCCTGTCCCACTGGTGTGTGAATGTGAGAGTGATTGGGTGAATGAGCTGATATGTAAAGCGCTTTGAGACTGTTGCAGTGGTGATAAAGCGCTATATAAATCAAGTCCATTTACCATTTACCATAAATAAATTATATATATATATATATATATATATATATATATATATATATATATATATATATATATATATATATATATATAAGATATGAGTTATTATCTGGGTCACAGCATAACCTGCATTATTTCTGTTTTTATTTTCTATTCAGCACTGTACATTTAAATCCTAAAAATTGGTGTGTCTTTCATTACAAGCATCTAAAGACATTTTATTTAATGTTTATTACATTTAATAATGTTAACTATGTTGTTGAAAGTTTTGTTCAAGTAAAGTCATATGTACATATATGATGAAGTGTAAAGAAATATGTTTTATTGTGTTATTGATAGGCATCCTAAACATGTTTACAGTTAAATATGAGAAGCACCTGTTTTGTCAAAACTGCACAAAAATAAATAATTATCTTTAAAATAAAACTACTTTAATTGGGCCTTGATAAAAGCTATCCAATCCACTGGTTGAGAACCTGTAATATACATTTATTTACATTACAGTAATAAAACAACTTTATGTTCAGTTATTTAAAAGACAGAGAAAAAAAAAACATATTTTTTATGTTTTTATAAAATGTTTTTATAAACTGTTCAATTCATGTTCAACATTAAGCAGCCATTAAATGTTCATACAGCGTGGTATTGACGATCCATAATACATTAATATTGGTATTTTCCGACTGTCTTTGAACGCATCAGTGAATTCTCTCATCGGCGCTGCACCTGGACTGAGGTCATTTGGCTGCTGCTATCGGTAAGTGAAGTCCAGCGTTCATGCTATTGTATATCCTCCTAAACTACTTTTACTCATGTATTTCTGGCCATACTGATCCATAACTTTGTCTTATGAGTCGATTAATGACTAAGTTTTAGCTTTTGTTTTGCCATTTTAATCTGTTGGTGTGTCCGAGCTACTTGACTCAGGCCTTTTTGCTAGCGCTAATGTAGCTAACATGCTGGCGTGCTGTTAGGTTATTTTAAAAACGATTGATGCTTTTTTCCTTCTCTTTTGATAGTTCACACTATAGCCTTCTGAAGTCTTTGAGAGTCTGCCGCTGCTCCCTGACGGTATGTTTGCTCATTAACACACCTAGGACCTCCGATTTTCCATTTCCTTAATTCTCTTTCAAGGTTTACATATTTCTGCGTCACGTTACACTTCTCCGTTTCGTTTACATTTCATCACCTATTCCTGTTCATAGCAATTTACTAAAATTCCACCAAACATGCTAAATATGGTTAATAGAGCCAAATACTATTATTATTTTTACATTTTATATGCTTATGAGAACTTATATGTCTTAAGGATATTGTTGTTGAAATCGCACGTGACAAGAGGGAGGTTAGCCACACTGCTACACCCTCAGCCTCCCGTTGAACTGAAAAAATATCATGAATTATAATAATCAGCTTTTATTGTCATATATTTACAGGTACTAGGGCTGGGCGATATGAACCAAAACTCAAATTTTGATATTTTTTTTCAAAATGGTGATATATGATATAAATCTAGATATTTTTTAACTCCAAGTCAAACATATACCGTATTGGGTTAATTTGGTGATGCAAAATGTGACACAGACACATTTATTAACAAATAGCTGCACAATAGGTGCCACCTTTGTCATTTACTCCTCTAAGGGACAGCATGTGTGAGTGAGTTGGGTAGTATGGCTTGTTTAGGGGAAAGTCTGGATTAGGACTCACTCAGCAATTCATCAAACTGTGCTTTTCATGTTCTGAGAAGTACCGAAAACAGAAACTACTAAAATTAGTATTTAGACTCAAAATAAGCTATAAAATAAAAATATATTGTTATAAGTAATATTGTAATTTTCTATATTGCCAAAATCTCAATATATTTTGACTCTTGATAAATTATCCAGGCCTAGTACATACACATAATTAGTTCTCTGCTTATAACCCCTCCCTGAGGAGCGGTGGGCAGCAATGTTGTTGCTCCGAGTAGGGATCGACCGATATGGATTTTTAGGGCCGATACCGATACAGACTGCTGATTTTCTTGAGCCGATATTTGGAGCCGATACTACTTTTGCTCCCTCAATTTACATCATAAAAATGACACAATGATGACAACAAATGGTACAGTAAAGTCTCAATTTAAAAAAAGGAACATTTATTGGAATTAACAAAGGTGAGGTAGAACTACACCAAATAAAATATGTTTAACAAATAATAAAAACAGGTAATGTAGAACAAGTACAAGTAAAAAAAATAGAGTGAGACATCTCATGAAATTATGAAAGAGAATTGTTCGTCCTTGTCCTGAAAATAGCTTTGACAAAAGTTGGCCTGACTGAAGATATATTTTATTAACAGGATTATTGAGTATAAATATGTATAATTATAGTATTAAACATAAAAAGAAACCATGAATAATAGGCCATTCCAACACAACCCCTGAACATAAATTAACAGAGGAAAATAACATGATGTCAAACTGTTCAAGTTTCTGTTCTAAATTTCATCAACATTAATGAGAGTAAATATTCAAACAAGTAGTAAACTCATAGTTAAAAACTTCTCAGCAAAGCACTGAGAGAGGCAGAGAGAGGGAAAGAAACACACACATCAAACATCCAGCAGCTGCTCAATAACTGCGACACAACAAGTGGACCAACAGAACAACCAACGCTAAGTTAAGCAGTTAAAAGATCCTTTGAAAGTTTAAAACCTGCCAGTTTATCATGATCACGAGATGAACCGTAACAAGATTATGGACAGAATTGGGCACATTTGTCTATCACATGTTCTTGACATCCAATCACCTGTTTTCTGGTGAAAAATAGTAAAAATTTATATTTCAAAACATACAAGAGGCATTATATACCTCTACCGCTCTATTTGAAAAAGCTCTCTGTCCTTGTATACATCTATCCACTTCTATTTGAAGAAGCTATGTCAGTCCTATACCTCTACCGCTCTATCTTTTTGAAAAATAGATAGAGCGGTATCTAACCCAAGTAACTAATGATCTACTCTGGGCTTCAGATGAAGGACGACTCTCAGTGCTGGTTTTATTAGATCTTAGTGCAGCTTTTGACACTATAGATCACTATATTCTACTAGAGAGATTATAGGAATTACTTGGAATCACAGGGACTGCCCTAAACTGGTTTAAGTCCTACCTATCTGATAGGTACCAGTTTGTACACGTGAATAATAAGTCTTCTGTGTACACTAAAGTAAGCTACGGGGTTCCTCAGGGCTCTGTGCTAGGTCCAATCCTCTTCTGTATCTATATGATCCTCCTTGGTAATGTTATGAGAAATACTCTGTTAACTTTCACTGCTATGCTGATGATACCCAACTGTATGTATCAATGAAGCCAGGTGAGACAAATCAGCTATCTAAACTTGAGGCCTGTCTAAAGGACATTAGGGCCTGGATGGACCAAAATTTTCTTCTTCTTAACTCAGACAAGACTGAGGTCATTGTACTGGGCCCACGACACCTTAGAGAAACCTATGCTAGCCTAACTGCCCTAGATGGCATTACTCTGGCACGAAGCACAACTGTTAGAAACATTGGGGTTCTATTTGATCAGGACTTATCCTTCAACTCTCACATAAAACAAACTTCAAGAACTGCCTTCTTTCATCTCCGTAACATTGCTAAAATCAGATCTATCCTGTCTCAGAGCGACGCCGAAAAGCTAGTCCATGCTTTTGTTACCTCTCGACTGGGTTATTGTAATTCTCTTTTAGCAGGCTGCCCGAGCAAGTCGCTTAAGACACTTCAGCTGGTTCAAAATGCTGCAGCACGTGTACTGACTAAAACTAGGAGAAGAGATCACATTACTCCTGTATTAGCCTCTCTGCATTGGCTTCCCATAAAATATAGAATAGAATTCAAGATTCTTCTTCTCACTTATAAAGCCCTAAATGGACAGGCACCAGTCTATCTTAAGGAGCTTGTAGTGCCATACAGTTCCCCCAGAACACTACGCTCTCAAAATGCTGGACTACTCGTTGTTCCATTTGTCTCTAAAAGTAGCATCAGTGGCTAATCTCTCATCTAAAGGTGCACCGCTGCCATCGTCAGGGCACCGTTGGTCACTACAACACCCCACAGCTTAGATATTGATAAGGGACCTCCGCCAGGGTGTTTTCTAGTAATCCCCGTGAAAAAACGCAATTGACTAGTTTCTCGTCAATGGTGCTGAGCGTTTGGATTTGAAATGACGAGATATCTCGTCAATGGCACTGAGTGAGTTAAGTGTTCTTTAACATGTTTGTGAACAAACTCTGGGATATGTTGGAAATGCTGTTATTTTCAACTGTATATTTTTTTTCTGCAATCAAAACTTCTAAAATAATGTTTCATTTTATGACTGTGTTGGCCTTGACAGTGTTGAGGAGTATGGAGTCGTGCAGGACTTGGCAGAGGTTTTGGTTGGCCTTAAAGCACATGGTCCTGCTTTGACTGAAGAAGAGAACGTCCAGATCATCACCCAGTGGCAGGTGTTGGGAGAGTCTTATTTGCATGTTCAATGTGTTGTTAGTGTCATTTATTGTCATTTTGTGTATTTTTCTTGCTATTATTTTACTTTGTTTTGTTTGTGCTTTGTGTAATTTTGTACTCTTTATGTATTTTGGTGTATTTTAAAGTCATTCTGTACATTTTAAATTTGTTAAAAGTTGAATATTACAGTGGCAAAAACAGAGAGAAAAAGTGGTAAAATGATTAATGAATTCAAACTGGCAAATAATGGGTATTATACCTGGAACTCATGAAAACGTCTAAAGTCACTGATTAAACTGAGACTTTCTCTGGGTTAGAACATGAATCACACTCAGTTACAGAAGCTTCACTCTCTGTCAACACTCAGCGTTGGTGGAGAACCATCACATGTGGAACTTTGGTCTTTATCAAACACATTTACATAAGAAACGCTTTAGTTGTTTTATTTTGGTGACCGTACGTCACATAAAACCTCTCGTCTATAACCTGAGTTTAATGATTCACCGTCCTCCTGTTTTAATTACACAACAATGTTTTATTCTCACGTAAAACACCACCATCATGTGACCATGTGTTTATAAAGTAGATCAAACCATGTTGGTCTAGAGCAGGGGTGTTCAACTCTAATTCAAGAAGCTCTGGAAAATCACATCATTTTGTGTTGTTTTATTTATTTATTTTATCTAACCACATGAATTCTGCTCTATTTAAACGTTTTTACACAATATGTATTATTACCTAATATAAGTGAACATATACATGTATCTATAATAAATATCTTAATCATACAGTTTCAGAGGTGACAAGTAACTAAGTATAAATACTACTTATTACGCCCCAGTTACTGTACTTAAGTAGTTTTTTTATGCTATCTGTACTTTAATTGTGTATTTATTTATTTTTAATGACTTTTTACTTTTACTCCTTACTTTTTAAACAAATATCTGTATTTTCTACTCCTTACTTTTTAAAAATGAGCTCTCATAAATACATTAATACGCGAATCGATCCACAAACACACTTTGCTCAATCCACAATTATAATTAAAGATTTAAAAATAATAATTAATGATAAATACACACACATACATGATAATTGTGGATATATTTGTGAATATTTGAGACAAATCTATCTCCATATTTATTACATTCATTATTTACACATTTAGGATTATTTATTTAGAACATTTCACATTAATGAGGATTTTAGATGATGTTACAGTCATTAGATGATTTACAGTTTCACACTGAATAAATATCAATTATTCATCCTATATAAATATAAACACACACACACACACACACACACACACACACACTCAATGAAATGTAATATATGAGTTGAATCAGTGAAGATAAAATCTATGAAGTAGAAATAAAACCACTTATTAGACGTATATGAGGTGCTACATACATGATTCATTATAAACACTATATTTATAATAGTATTATTAGGAAAAGCACAATGACAGTGATACATAACACTAATGTTTTAATGAAAACATAAACCAATTGTCTCATAATTCTCTATCAACTATTAATTTTACATGAAATTATGACATTATGATCATATTTAATTTCATGTTTTAGGATCAATTACATCAAGTTTAATATGAAAATAGTTTTGTTCTCACACAACATATTTACCAGAACAGAAAAGTTTGTCATTTTATATGATTTGAACGAGATAACACGTGTTTATAAAAAGTAGATATTTATAGTAAATGAAACATGTTTTATTTTTACATCCTAAGTTCATTATGATGCTACTATACATTTCACTGCTATGTGGAATATTTAGAATGTTACACTGTAAAACATAAATATAGACAACATACATTCTATAATGTCTCATCTATGACTAAATAAAATAACTTTTATATGAGCTGTTTTATTTTAGTTATAGTTTAGACACAAATGTTTAGTTTTCAGCTCTAAAAAAACAAAAGGATTATCTGAGAAAGAAAGGGGCGGTCCTCTCTGTTCTTCTATACCAAGGGTTCTTAATCTAGGGGTCCAGACCCCATTTGGGGTCACGAGACACTATTTTCATCACTTTTTATTGCCATATTTTTGTTTCTTTAATATAATTGTGTTACATTTCTCCCATTTCTGACACTTCTCCATCACATTTCAATGTCTTTTCATCATTTATAAACCTTTTCCACCACTTTTCCACCTAATGTCAGACATGTTGACCCATTATAGTTACTTTTAATTTTTCACCTTATTTCATGATTATTTTAGTAAATTTAACCACATTTGACATGTCCATTATTTGTTCTCTATGTTTGATATTAGGCTGAACTGTGATCAATAGATCAGCTCACTGACTTTATCTTATGAACACACAGTCCCAATGGTTAGACATGTGTTCAGTAGACCAATGACCTCTGGAGTTTCCAAGGTGAAACATGTCAACGCTTTGGATCCAAAGGATTGAAAAGATGTGAAAAACTGCAGCTTTTTCTCCTTTATCCTAAAATCACAAACTACATGTGATTATTGTGGAGATAGTTTGTCAGAAAGCAGACGATAGACCTTCACAGTTGAGTCTGATCTGAGTGTTTGTAGATCAAATAAATCATGTGAGTACAATGAGTGTGAGAAAAGAACGTGAGCAGCGTAACCACAGCAACAGAAGGAAATATGAATCAGGTGGGATGTAGAAGTGGAATGGAAATACCAATTATTTACTAATGCTGACGTTAATGCTGCTTAGGCCACAGATTGTCATCTACACCAGTGTTTCTCAAATGGGGGTACGCCATGCCACTACAGGGGTACTAGAGGGAGACAATGACATTTACAGTGATTTCAACTCAATAAAAGACACAGATGTCTAAATATAATACTTCATTATTAAATAAAAAAAACACCTAAATGTAAATGAGATGCTAAAAATAAATATAAAAAGAAGGTTCTGATCTAATGAAATAAGTGGTGGATGTTGTTCTGAGACCAACCCTGGGGTCAAACACAGGTTTAATGGTGTAATATAGTGTAAATGTGTGATGTTTAATAACAGGATTATTGATCTCTCTCTCCTCCCTCTGATTGGCTCGTATCACTCAGGTGTTATAAAACATCAACTTTGGACCTGTTGCTCTCAGCTTTGGCTCCCCCCCACTTCCTTATGTCCCAGCTTCTTGTCTGTGGTTAGTTAGTGGAGCAGGTGTGTAGTTTGGAACTGTTGTGTTTACACACTCAGAGACCAACAGCATTTTCTTAGTTGCTCTCAATGCTGCTGTTGCCCTTTGTTGCCTCGTTGCCCCACTTCACCTGCTGCGTTAGAGCTCACCTGTCCATTCAGCATCAGTGACACCACCTGACAGGTATGTTTATCCTGTTCCTCATTTCCCATTAGCTACGCTAAGCTAAGCTAGTGTTCTTAGAGAGGTGGAGATGCTGCTGCTTTGCTTTGCTGTGATTCCTGCAGTCAGGGGCTGTTCTAGTGATTTGGAGGCCCCAGACCAGGGTGTCCAACTCATTTTAGTTCAGGGGCCAAATACGGACCAGTTTGATCTCAAGAGGGCCACAGATTTTATGTTGGAAAACCAGTCAACCCGTAACCTTTTTTGATAAAAAAAAAAAAAATTGACTATTTTTCAAATCTTATAGAAAATAATATACAATTTGCAATCACATATTTTAGAACAGTAATACAGCTCTATATTAATATATTTCAAAGAAAAAACATTTTCTATTTTTCATAAATCATTAAATGTATTTTATATCAGCATCACTTATAAGAGAAGTAGAATGGATGAACATGAGATGTTTAGAACATGACCACTACACTAACTACATCTATAATTAATCACCTGCTTCATTTATTAAAAACAAGATGGAAAATCATATCAAATGCATTAATTATTCAATATTAATTATTCAGACAAATTGGGTTTTAATTCAGATTCTTATTTTTTTTGAAAGCATAATTAAATAGGGATTCGAGGCTGATGGGCTGTGGGGGTGCAAATGGGAGGGGGTGTGGCCACACCTCATGTATCTGTAGTTCATATGTCTATACCAGGGGTGTCTAAACGTGGTCCACCAGGATGTCAATGTGTCCCTGATCCAACACTTCTGATATCCTGAAGCAGTTTTGCTAATGAGTCTCCCAGCTGTGTTAGAACAGACACATTAAAAACACGTTGGACCCCCGACCCTCCAGGACCAAGTTTGGACACCCCTGAAACTGACAGAGAGCATGGATGTAATGAGTCAGCAGAAAAAGGAAAGAGCTGCCAGTGGAGGATCAGTGACTTTGATAGAGTGATCAACAGAGTTATGATTGAGGATCGTGCATAAACACCTGTGTCACGGACTGAGTTTACCTCGTACTGAGATTGATTATGAGCATATATGCACATGCGCATTACAATAAAATTATTTTTTACTAAAAAATAAATAAAAATAAAATAATAATAATTCAGTTTTGTTTATTTTTGTTTTCAAAGTGAAAGAACACGTGTTAGTTAGTTTAGACAAACACTAATGTCCATTTATCTTAAATCAATCAGAGCTAATGAACAAACAGATGTTTTCTATGAAACAAGGCCACAGAACTAAAAGAGAAACCATAATGAGCTTTGTTTATGTTCTAACTGAAGACCTTCAAATGACCTTCAGTCTGTTAGAGGAAGACATTATGACTAGAAACATAGAACACTAGCAGTGTTAATGTAAACTATGTGTTGAAGTGTTCTGATGACACTGTATCCCTCACTTTGTTGGCTGTGTGATGCCAACTTTATCACCATCAATGGAAGAAAAACCCAAGAGATGGTTCTGGACGAGGGTTGGGCATCGTTTGGATTTTAACGATTCTGATTCTCAATTTTGATTCCTGTTCTAAACGATTCTTGATTCTGATTCTTTGAGTTGTGCAGGTCAACAGGTCACAGATTTCACAGGATAATTGTTTTATTTGAAAAAGCCTTTACACAGGTTATTTTTATTAATTCACTGAGTTGATACAGTTTAATTTGGTTGCTGTAATGTAACTAAAGTATTCACTTACAAAGGTCCCAACTGTAATGGCAAAACTGAAAGTTGCTGAAACAACACTACAAACCAGTTGTCATCAGTCTAAAAAACATAGACCTACAGGTAGATGTAAAACTAAATAAAATAAACTCAAACCCTGTAGCAGTCATGTGACAAATCAATCAACAGTTCTTGTTGAGAAAGATTATTATTATTCTGGATACAGTGGAAACTATAAAAAATATAGTATATTGTGAGCCAGTTTATCTTGCAAGGAAGATATTATATACATAAATGTAATTGGAGTCTAAATTCACGCACTGGTGACGACATATGCTAAGATGGTGGCGGCCCGAACCCCTGGCTAGACTATTTAATAAGAGCCTTGAAAGACATGGATATAATAAAAAGAGTGGATGGACGGAGGCATAAACATGCTGACTTTCACACACGGACTTATTAAACACACACGGACCTCGGTAAACACGGTAAACAGAACAGGCTTCCCTGGAGGCTGGCACTAGGACCCAGAGACGGAGTAAATGCATCACCATACTGCATGTACAGGCTGTGATTTCACCAGTTTATCATTTTATCACAAAACTTTCAACATTAAAATAAAAAATAAAAAATCCAACCAATTTCTCCTCCTGTGTCCTGTCTGTTGGAGGCAGGTTTTCCTGCATTAGCATCATCGCTATACGTGCTGCTTCTAGCTACGCTAACTGCTACTACTAGCTACGCTGACTGCTGCTACTAGCTACGCTGACTGATGCTGCTAGATATGCTAACTGTTGCTACTAGCTATGCTAACTGCTGCTACTAGCTACCCTAACTTCTGCTACTGGCTATGCTAACTGCTGCTACTGGCTATGCTAACTGCTGCTACTAGCTATGCTAACTGCTGCTACTGGCTATGCTAACTGCTGCTACTGGCAATGCTAACTGCTGCTACTAGCTATGCTAACTGCTGCTGCTAGCTATGCTATTTCCACAGATACAACCTTGAGCTTTTCTGGTCTCTACATCTATAAACTGGTCCTCCCTGATCCTTCCAACTCCCAGAATGAGGAAAACAAGTGATTCCTGAATGGTCTCTGCAGCCCCACCCACTGGTAAAACGGTGTTCCTACGGGCTGTTCAGATTCAGCTCCTGTCGTGACGTCACCAAAAGAGTCATTTTCATAGGCCGACCTCCTCTGAGCACTGATGGGGGACATTCGAGAGGGGGGCGTTCATCCCCGAGGTGGAGTTTGGTGTGTCCCGCAGTGAGATAGCAGTAGTGTTTTTCAATGTTGTCGCTCAGAGCTAAACACATGCAAATGGCTTTGTTGTTGGTTGTACAAATCAACATAGGTGCCTATATTCTGTCCCAGCTACAGAAGAACAGACAACGTGCTAGCTACGGTTCATGTTAGCTTGTATGTGTGTGCTAACCACTTTAAATCAGACTGCTTCAGTAACGAGGGTCAGTACAAAGCTGGCTTTGACTCAACATTGAACCTCGTGAAAGGATCTGAACCAACTAAGCATGTGGAGATGAATCGATACTAATCAAAGATGCGCAATGCAGGTGTATCGATCCATTCAGTGTGCATCGGTACAATTGACGGGTGAAATCGAGATGCATCAGTCACTGCGTGCCTGCATCAGTAAAATCCATGGTTGCATCCATTTTTTCATCCATCCATTTTCTGACCCGCTTGTTCCTGTTTTCAGGGTCACGGGGCATTTATTTATGTTGTATTTCAATCTATCCTGTTTTTCAAAGGTACATTGAATGCACCACAAGTAGTTGCAAAGACCAAATAGTGAAAGGTTAGAATTATTATTCATATTATATATGTTAATGCTACTGTATTAGCCTAATGCCTGCTGAACAGTTCACGTTACTATCTGTGGCAGACAGAAATATGTACTATTATTATAAGTGTGACTTTAAGTCACTCATTGAGAATGTCACTGTTTACTGTTTAAGTTGTGACAGTGTGATAAACTGGTTCTAAACGTGAGGAACCAGTTCCTGTTCCTTATGTTGAATCTGGTTCTAAATCCAAACCCTACTGGTGAAAAGAACTGTTCATTTATATGAATTCATGCTGTTTTAAGCAATTTCTAACTTTTCAACTTTTTCAACCCATTATCCAATGCTAACGCTTGGATAATGTTTACACTATGTTTTTGCTAATGCTAAGCTAATGTTTGGTTAGTGCTAATGCTAGGTTATTGCTAATTCTAGCCTATTGCTAATGCTAGGCTAATAGTAATGCTAAGTTAACGTTAATGCAAAGCTAATGCAGTGCCAGCACCTGCATCCTCACTTGCATTTTCTTCAAGAAATGCAAATATTCTAGTTTTTATTTTTTAGTTGTGAATAGAGTTGCCACCCATCCCTTAAAATACAGAATCCTTATTTGACATTAAATGGTGCGTCTCGTACTGAGCCAAAACAGAATGCTGTTTGTTCCGTATTTGCATAAATCACCAGAACACTAAACATGTCCGTCAGACTGTTACACACAAAGTAAAACACAGGAAATGCCAAGACCAGCCACATCGTGGTGGTGGGATCTACGTAGGACTCTGCTCTCTGTGGTGTGTCCTGTGTACATGTGTGAAAGTGTGTGTGTGGTACTTTCAGGGACTGTTGGAGAGTAGAGAGACGACACACATCAGAGCTGCTCTAACCCTAAAAATGTCCAACTTTAGAGAGTTTTCAATGTCCCACGGTCAAACAGCTTCAGGAAAACAACACTGTAGATATGAACAATCATCATCATCTCCTGAGGATAGTACAGTAGACACATCATGGTTGGACTGATTTAATAAACTACTGGGATTTGATTTTATGTTTAGGATGTGGAGGTCAAAGGTCAAAATTGGAACGATTCGGTGTTTTAAGGGACAGGTGGCAACCCTAGTTAACATCACAGCGTGTAGCATTTAACGTTAGCATCACAGCATGTAGCATTTAGCATTATCATCACAGCGTGTAGCATTTAGCGTTAGCATCACAGTGTGTAGCACTAACTCTCATCCAGTCAGTGTGCTGTTAAACTTCAGAGCTCCAGATATTTGTTGTGAAACTCAGAGCTTTGACATATTTTATCTTCTCTAATATGTGTTTGCACTCTTTACCATGATACTCAGGTAGCGCTGTCTGTCTCACACTCACATTTTCAGCTCATCATCTCATGACATGGAGATGGATCAGGACACGGTGAAGGAACAATATGAGATCCAGACTGAAGATCAGAGGTGAGACCACGTCAGAGCTCAGCACTCACACCTCTGTACATCAGTGTTACACTGTGTGTGTGTGTGTGTGTGTGTGTGTGTGTGTGTGTGTGTGTGTGTGTGTGTGTGTGTGTGTGTGTGTGTGTGTGTGTGTGTGTTCAAGGACCAGGGAGCAGCTCACACCTGGACCTGGACCCAGCTGTGTGTCCTTTAGAAGTGACCGGTCCATGGGCACACCCATAGACTTCAAAGATGGTCCATCTACTGACCCACAGTGAGTCCACATAAAGAAGGTTGCTGGTTGTCTTCCTGATGGTCCAGGGGCCTCATTTATTGATCCGTTCATAGAACTGGTTCTAAATACGTTCAGACCAATGAAATGTAGAATGTGCACCAGTACAAAAAGAATCAGTATTTATGAAGCGTGTGGACAGAGGTCGTACACACAGCAGTGTTGATTCATCTCTCAGTCCATGTGGACTAAAGTGTCAATCACTTTTCTTTGTTTTCACACTAAATACAGTCACCAACTATTTCCTCAGTCACTAGTTATTATTATTAATAATTATACATTATTATAATTAGTTCACCACCTGATAAACACTAAACTTTTACAGCACATTTTTCAAACACTAACACACTTTAGGACCAATGCTTGTTAACAATATAAAATAAAGTGTATTAATCTCTGATCAATGAATGGATCATATACTGTGTGGTAAACAGAGGAGATAAACACGTATATTTATATAAACATATTATTACTGATGGTTTAAACACATGGAGACTGTGATCATCTCAATAAAAAGTACAGGATACTTTACAGTTTTTTATTGCTAACAATCATTGGTGGAAAGTGAAGTCACATGATCTAAACTCTAACACATGTCCATCTGTCCAAAGCACAAATGTTGTTAATTACTGTAAATGACTGATTTAGTCTTTATTACATCATATACAATCATTTAGAACCATCAAAGATCTTATTTTATAATCAAACCTGACATAAATCATTCAAAGTTAAAGATCAGATGTATTTAATGTAATGCTCTTTGTTGTTAGTATTGTGTAGTTCAGTGTGTGTTTCCATGGTAACACTATGTGTTAGTGTTGTGGTTCAATGAGCTTCTGTTGAGACGTGTATGAAGTGTTTAGTTGATGATGAGATTAACTGTTGATTTGAGATCATGATGGACATGTGTTAGAGTTTAGATCATGTGACTTCACTTTGCACCAATGATTGTTAGCAATAAGACACGCCTCCAATTGACCATATATGGTAGCAGCATCCCTTTAAGAATGAGTGAACAGAGTTTTTCCAGTTGATTCTGACACGACCAAAGTCACGCACGCATGCGTGCGTGCGTGCTTGCCTGCGTGTGTGTGGACTGGTTCTACATATTCTATCCAGTGAAGTAATGAGGGTGTGTTAGAGTCCCAGCGTGTGACCAAACAAATGGTAAAAACGACTCATCAATCAATCAATCAATCAATCAATCTTTATTTGTATAGCGCCAAATCATAACCAATGGTATCTCAAGACACTTTACAGTAGAGCAGTCTTAAGGACGGACTCTTCATTTTATGGATACACACATATGCATATATACGTATATACACATACATATGTATCCCACACCCAACATGAATTCATCATGGCAGCAAGGAAAACCTTGTGTTAAGCAGCAGGAACCTTGTGTGGATCCCATTCCTATGATGAACAGCCATCCACGTTATGCTGTGTTGGGTGTGTGCAGAGGAAAGGGTGGAGACAGAGTTGTTGAGACTCTGTAACTCCACACTGAGGATCCCACGGACCTGCAAGACAAAAGCCAGAAGGAGTACAGGAGCAAACACACAAGGGAAGAAGCAGACATAGAGGGAGTGTTAGAGAGAGGAATGGGACCCTCTCCGGTCCCTCTCTAACCTAAATGACCTCTCTCTTAACGCACTCTCCAACCTCTCTCCAACCGAGCATGCCAGACCGCCCCCCCCCCCCCCCCCCCCCGGCAGTCTATGCCTATTGCATCTTAACTATGAGCTATGAGCTGGTTCCTAACTAAAAGCTTTACCAAAGGAATGTTTTGAGCCTAACCTTAAAGGTAGAGAGGGTGTCTGCCCCCCGAACCGTGGTTGGTAGATGGTTCCAGAGAAGTGGGGCCTGATAACTGAAAGCTCTTCCTCCTATACTACTTTTAGAGACAAATGGAACAACGAGTAGTCCAGCATTTTGAGAGCGTAGTGTTCTGGGGGGATTGTATGGCACTACAAGCTACTTGAGATAGACTGGTGCCTGTCCATTTAGGGCTTTATAAGTGAGAAGAAGAATCTTGAATTCTATTCTATATTTCATGGGAAGCCAATGCAGAGAGGCTAATGCAGGAGTAATGTGATCTCTTCTCCTAGCTTTAGTCAGTACACGTGCTGCAGCATTTTGAACCAGCTCATTCATTAAAAATTACTGTTATTAATATCAAAATGGGGTCACGATCTAAAAAGGTTGAAACCACTGAACTAAATACAGTTTATTTTCACTTATTTACTAAATGAGATGATTTAAAATGTGTGTTATCACTCATTCATTCTATCATTATGATTATAGATGTTTTTAAATAGTTTTCTCAGTAAAATGTTGAAATGGGACAAAGGGGGGACTTGGATTCAGAAATGAGAGAAAAGGGAACTAGAACCAAAAAGGCTTGAGAACCACTGATCTAAATAACCAGTTTAACCAGGAAACACACGTCAATAATCTATGTTCCTGTTTACAGCAAAGGTTGTATTATTTACTCAGACTAAGAGTGTTTGGTGTCAATCTAAAGATGATGTTTTTGTCTCATCAGCTGTTTTAGAAAGCATCATTGGTTCCAGAATGACAGCGTGGTACGGTAAACTTTGTGTCCAGTTGAGGTGAAAATGAAGTGTCTGGTGCAGACAAGCTTTGTAGGTTGTAGGAAGGACTAATATCTCCATGTTTCAGTCCCTCCACCATTTCACTTCCAATTTATGTGGTTGTTCAGACCTAAAAAGCCTGATTTTACAGCAGCTTTTTCAAAAAACTGCAGCAAAAGTTGCATCATTTTGATGTTTTATTATTTTCTTTAACTTTGCCTAAACTGGTCAATTTACCAGAAAACCTGGTTGCCTTTGAATTATTTCAAAACAATAGAGAAAAAAGCTCAGATTCTCAATAATTTAACTTGATATGATTAATTCATCACATTTTAAAGGTTTCCAATGCAGAGAATATTACAGAGAATCAGTTTGTTTTAGTTTATGAAACAAAAACTAAAAAATCCTAAAATGAATAAATGGTTCTTTTCCTGTGAGAATCTCATCAATGCACTCATGACTTTTGCTACAAATACTTTTACTGCAGAAGAGTCTCATGTGTTCAGTCATTTGTGAACTTATTTTATACTGTTATTTATGAATTGGGCACTGCTTTATATTTGAATCTGTGTTTACTTTTTCATTTTAGGACGTGATAGTAATAACTAGTTTTAAAATAATAGTATTTAAGGAGAAATTATTCCACATTTTCTAACCCCCCTCCACATCCCAGGCCACGGTGACCTTAGTATTGACCTATACTGCCTATTGGGTGAACCAGTTCTGGTAGTTAGGGATTTAACAGCTTTATGCTGTTTATGATTGAGTCAGGTTTATGAGGAGAAGTGATCACACACACACACACACACACACACACACACACAGAGTGTAGACTTTAGACAATAGTCAATCATCAACTGCCTGATCAAAAATCATTGACTATAACATTATCATGGAAACACACTCCACACCCAACCCCTCAGGGTGGGGGTGGGGGGTGGATGTTGGCGGGGGGCCAATGGGTTGGAGTTGGTGGCGGGGAAAGCTGGGTCCTCAGCTTCTTTGGTACTTTCTCGGGTGTGTATCTGGGGGGCAGTGGCTACCTCTCGGCTTGGAGTTGCTCTGTTCCTCGGACAAAGGTCTTCTCTGCCTTTTTTTTGCTGGCTCCGCCCTGATATAAGTTTGAGAAAAGTGAATTTGTAGACAACGGTGTGCAGCCAATGGGCTGGTCATAATCTAGCATTAGTTTGTACTGGGCTGTCGTAAAGCAGTACGTCTTATCGCCGGGTCAAAGGCAGGAAAGTTCTAAGTGTTGTTTTCTGGCCAGAGACAGCAGGGGGGATGAAAGACCCCCAATCACCCCATAAACACTTGTATTACCCTCACAGGGTCTATGAGAATGATTTATTAAGGTGAAAAAGTTACTTGGTTCTGCTTTAAATCAAAACACCTAAAAGTAAATGAGATGCTAATAATAAATATAAAAAGTAGGTTCTAGATCCAATGAAATAAGTGGTGGATGTTGGTCTGAGGCCAACCCTGGGGTCAATCACAGGTTTAATGTAAAATAGTGTGTAAATGTGTGATGTTTTCTATGGAATGAGAACATTATCATAATGAATTAACTCTTGCAGTGTTTTTCACAAATGCACATGCTTTGTTTCACAGATGTATTTCAGATTCACAAATGCACACGCTCTACCTCACAAATATTATTTTGAGGCACACTTGTAATATAAATCCACAGCAATCTCTCTCTCCTCCCTCTGATTGGCTCGTATCACTCAGGTGTTATAAAACATCAACTTTGGACCTGTTGCTCTCAGCTTTGGCTCCGCCCCACTTCCTTGTGTCCCAGCTTCTTGTCTGTGGTTAGTTAGTGGAGCAGGTGTGTAGTTTGGAACTGTTGTGTTTACACACTCAGAGACCAACAGCATTTTCTTAGTTGCTCTCAATGCTGCTGTTGCCCTTTGTTGCCTCACTTCACCTGCTGCGTTAGAGCTCACCTGTCCATTCAGTGACACCACCTGACAGGTATGTTTATCCTGTTCCTCCTTTCCCATTAGCTACGCTAAGCTAAGCTAAGCTAGTGTTATTAGAGAGGTGGAGACGCTGCTGCTTTGCTTTGCTGATTGGTTGGCCCCAGACCAGGGTGTCCAACTCATTTTAGTTCAGGGGCCAAATACGGACCAGTTTGATCTCAAGAGGGCCACAGATTTTATGTTGGAAAACCAGTCATTTCAACAATATTGTGCCATAGTTTGTACTTCTACGTATACATAAAATACTAAATATGTAAGAAACCAACAATATCTAATCAATAAGTGACAGATATCAGTCCCAACAGGATCTATATGTTACATTTATTAGATTTTTCATTTTATTTTTTAACTAATTACTATTTAATTAAGGGAAACATGATGTCATAATTGGAGGAAATGTAAGAATTTTGAGATTTTCAAACAGTTTAACATTAAAAATGACTGTAATAATCATGTGATAAAATCACCTGGAAAACTGTGAGAACCTGCAAATATTGTTGAGTTTCATTTACACAATGATTGATGTTTTCTGTTATTTTTACTTTATCCTGTGGGCCAAACTAAAGGCCCCCAAGCAGGGCCAGAGTGGGACTCATTTTCAGCCCTGGAGCTTCATTCCTCAGATGAAACATATTATTATAATAATCATGTTCTAACCTTACATGTTGAGTCTACAATAGCAGGCTGTTCTGTAAATCCTTGTATGTCACTGTATTGTTCTAAAAGATTTCAGTTCAGTGCAGGTAAAGGTTGCTTCAAAATATAGAAATATTTAAAGATGAGCGCACATCAACATTAGTCTTTACAACACTTATGAATGAAGAAAGTGGTTACAAACCTTTTTTACTGTACCCCCCTTAGAAACATGAAAAACTCTCAGGGCCCCTCATTGTGACAAAATGCTAGGAAAAAAAAAAAAAAAAAAGAAAAGTGTAACCTTTTTTGAAAAAAACAAAACAAAAAAATTGACTATTTTTCAAATCTTATAGAAAATAATATACAATTTGAAATCACATATTTTAGAACAGTAATACAGCTCTATATTAATATATTTCAAAGAAAAAACATTTTCTATTTTTCATAATTCATTAAATGTATTTTATATCAGCATCACTTATAAGAGAAGTAGAATGGATGAACATGAGATGTTTAGGACATGACCACTACACTAACTACATCTATAATTAATCACCTGCTTCATTTATTAAAAACAAGATGGAAAATCATATCAAATGCATTAATTATTCAATATTAATTATTCAGACAAATTGGGTTTTTATTCAGATTCTTATTTTTTTTTAAAGCATAATTAAATAGGGATTCGAGGCTGATGGGCTGTGGGGGTGCAAATGGGAGGGGGTGTGGCCACACCTCATGTATCTGTAGTTCATATGTCTATACCAGGGGTGTCTAAACGTGGTCCACCAGGATGTCAATGTGTCCCTGATCCAACACTTCTGATATCCTGAAGCAGTTTTGCTAATAAGTCTCCCAGCTGTGTTAGAACAGACACATTAAAAACACGTTGGACCCCCGACCCTCCAGGACCAAGTTTGGACACCCCTGAAACTGACAGAGAGCATGGATGTAATGAGTCAGCAGAAAAAGGAGAGCTGCCAGTGGAGGATCAGTGACTTTGATAGAGTGATCAACAGAGTTATGATTGAGGATCGTGCATAAACACCTGTCACGGACTGAGTTTACCTCGTACTGAGATCGATTATGAGCATATATGCACATGCGCATTACGATAAAATTATTTTTTACTAAAAAATAAATAAAAATAAAAGAATAATAATTCAGTTTTGTTTATTTTTGTTTTCAAAGTGAAAGAACACATGTTAGTTAGTTTAGACAAACACTAATGTCCATTTATCTTAAATCAATCAGAGCTAATGAACAAACAGATGTTTTCTATGAAACAAGGCCACAGAACTAAAAGAGAAACCATAATGAGCTTTGTTTATGTTCTAACTGAAGACCTTCAAATGACCTTCAGTCTGTTAGAGGAAGACATTATGACTAGAAACATAGAACACTAGCAGTGTTAATGTAAACTATGTGTTGAAGTGTTCTGATGACACTGCATCCCTCACTTTGTTGGCTGTGTGATGCCAACTTTATCACCATCAATGGAAGAAAAACCCAAGAGATGGTTCTGGACGAGGGTTGGGCATCGTTTGGATTTTAACGATTCTGATTCTCAATTTTGATTCCTGTTCTAAACGATTCTTGATTCTGATTCTTTGAGTTGTGCAGGTCAACAGGTCACAGATTTCACAGGATAATTGTTTTATTTGAAAAAGCCTTTACACAGGTTATTTTTATTAATTCACTGAGTTGATACAGTTTAATTTGGTTGCTGTAATGTAACTAAAGTATTCACTTACAAAGGTCCCAACTGTAATGGCAAAACTGAAAGTTGCTGAAACAACACTACAAACCAGTTGTCATCAGTCTAAAAAACATAGAGCTACAGGTAGATGTAAAACTAAATAAAATAAACTCAAACCCTGTAGCAGTCATGTGACAAATCAATCAACAGTTCTTGTTGAGAAAGATTATTATTATTCTGGATACAGTGGAAACTATAAAAAAAATAGTATATTGTGAGCCAGTTTATATTGCAAGGAAGATATTATATACATTAATGTAATTGGAGTCTAAATTCACGCACTGGTGACGACATATGCTAAGATGGTGGCGGCCCGAACCCCTGGCTAGACTATTTAATAAGAGCCTTGAAAGACATGGATATAATAAAAAGAGTGGATGGACGGAGGCATAAACATGCAGACTTTCACACACGGACTTATTAAACACACACGGACCTCGGTAAACACGGTAAACAGAACAGGCTTCCCTGGAGGCTGGCACTAGGACCCAGAGACGGGTAAATGCATCCCCATACTGCATGTACAGGCTGTGATTTCACCAGTTTATCATTTTATCACAAAACTTTCAACATTAAAATAAAAAATAAAAAATCCAACCAATTTCTCCTCCTGTGTCCTGTCTGTTGGAGGCAGGTTTTCCTGCATTAGCATCATCGCTACATGTGCTGCTTCTAGCTATGCTAACTGCTACTACTAGCTATGCTAACTGATGCTACTAGCTATGCTAACTGCTTCTACTAGTTATGCTAACTGCTGCTACTGGCTATGCTAACTGCTGCTACTAGCTATGCTAACTGCTGCTACTAGTTATGCTAACTGCTGCTACTGGCTATGCTAACTGCTGCTACTAGCTTTGCTAACTGCTGCTACTAGCTATGCTAACTGCTGCTACTGGCTATGCTAACTGCTGCTACTAGCTATGCTAACTGCTGCTACTGGCTATGCTAACTGCTGCTACTGGCTATGCTAACTGCTGCTGCTAGCTACGCTATTTCCACAGATACAACCTTGAGCTTTTCTGGTCTCTACATCTATAAACTGGTCCTCCCTGATCCTTCCAACTCCCAGAATGAGGAAAACAAGTGATTCCTGAATGGTCTCTGCAGCCCCACCCACTGGTAAAACAATGTTCCTACGGGCTGTTCAGATTCAGCTTCTGTCATGACGTCACCAAAGGAGTCATTTTCATAGGCCGACCTCCTCTGAGCACTGATGGGGGACATTCGAGAGGGGGGCGTTCATCCCCGAGGTGGAGTTTGGTGTGTCCCGCAGTGAGATAGCAGTAGTGTTTTTCAATGTTGTCGCTCAGAGCTAAACACATGCAAATGGCTTTGTTGTTGGTTGTACAAATTAACATAAGTGCCTATATTCTGTCCCAGCTACAGAAGAACAGACAACGTGCTAGCTACGGTTCGTGGTAGCTTGTATGTGTGTGCTAACCACTTTAAATCAGACTGCTTCAGTAACGAGGGTCAGTACAAAGCTGGCTTTGCCTCGACATTGAACCTCATGAAAGGATCTGAACCAACTAAGTATGTGGAGATGAATCGATACTAATCAAAGATGCGCAATGCAAGTGTATCGATCCATTCAGTGTGCATCGGTACAATTGACGGGTGAAATCGAGATGCATCAGTCACTGCGTGCCTGCATCAGTAAAATCCATGGTTGCATCCATTTTTTCATCCATCCATTTTCTGACCCACTTGTTCCTGTTTTCAGGGTCACGGGGCATTTATTTATGTTGTATTTCAATCTATCCTGTTTTTCCAAGGCACATTGAATGCACCACAAATATTTGTAAAGACCAAATAGTGAAAGGTTATAATTATTATTCATATTATATATGTTAATGCTACTGTATTAGCCTAATGCCTGCTGAACAGTTCACATTACTATCTGTGGCAGACAGAAATATGTACTATTATTATAAGTGTGACTTTAAGTCACTCATTGAGAATGTCACTGTTTACTGTTTAAGTTGTGACAGTGTGATAAACTGGTTCTAAACGTGAGGAACCAGTTCCTGTTCCTTATGTTGAATCTGGTTCTAAATCCAAACCCTACTGGTGAAAAGAACTGTTCATATATATGAATTCATGCTGTTTTAAGCAATTTCTAACTTTTCAACTTTTTCAACCCATTATCCAATGCTAACGCTTGGATAATGTGTACACTATGTTTTTGTTAATGCTAAGCTAATGTTAGGTTAGTGCTAATGCTAGGCTATTGCTAATTCTAGCCTATTGCTAATGCTAGGCTATTGCTAATTCTAGCCAATTGCTAATGCTAGGCAAATAGTAATGCTAAGTTAACGCTAATGCTAAGCTAATGCAGTGCCAGCACCTGCATCCTCACTTGCATTTTCTTCAAGAAATGCAAATATTCTAGTTTTTATTTTTTAGTTGTGAATAGAGTTGCCACCCGTCCCTTAAAATACGGAATCGTACTTTATTTGACCATTAAATGGTGCGTCCCGTACTGAGCCAAAACAGAATGCTGTTTGTTCCGTATTTGCATAAATGACCAGAACACTAAACATGTCCGTCAGACTGTCACACACAAAGTAAAACACAGGAAATGCCAAGACCAGCCACATCGTGGTGGTGGGATCTACGTAGGACCCCTGCTCTCTGTGGTGTGTCCTGTGTACATGGATGTGTGTGTGTGGTACTTTCAGGGACTGTTGGAGAGTAGAGAGACGACACACATCAGAGCTGCTCTAACCCTAAAAATGTCCAACTTTAGAGAGTTTTCAGTGTCCCACGATCAAACAGCTTCAGGAAAACAACACTGTAGATATGAACAATCATCATCTCCTGAGGATGATACAGTAGACACATCATGGTTGGACTGATTTAATAAACTACTGGGATTTGATTTTATGTTTAGGATGTGGAGGTCAAAGGTCAAAATTGGAATGATTCCGTGTTTTAAGGGACGAGTGGCAACCCTAGCTAGCATCACAGCGTGTAGCATTTAGCGTTAGCATCACAGCGTGTAGCATTTAGCATTATCATCACAGCGTGTAGCATTTAGCGTTAGCATCACAGTGTGTAGCACTAACTCTCATCCAGTCAGTGTGCTGTTAAACTTCAGAGCTCCAGATATTTGTTGTGAAACTCAGAGCTTTGACATCTTTTATCTTCCCTAATGTGTGTTTTCACTCTTTACCATGATACTCAGGTAGCGCTGTCTGTCTCACACTCATATTTTCAGCTCATCATCTCATGACGTGGAGATGGATCAGGACACGGTGAAGGAACAACATGAGATCCAGACTGAAGATCAGAGGTGAGACCACGTCAGAGCTCAGCACTCACACCTCTGTACATCAGTGTTACACTGTGTGTGCGTGTGTGCCTGTGTGCGTGCGTGCGTGCGTGTGTGTGTTCAAGGACCAGGGAGCAGCTCACATCTGGACCTGGACCCAGCTGTGTGTCCTTTAGAAGTGACCAGTCCATGATTAAAGCCATTGTCTTCACAGGAGGTCCATCTACTGACCCACAGTGAGTCCACATAAAGAAGGTTGCTGGTTGTCTTCCTGATGGTCCAGGGGCCTCATTTATTGATCCGTTCATAGAACTGGTTCTAAATACGTTCAGACCAATGAAATGTAGAATGTGCACCAGTACAAAAAGAATCAGTATTTATGAAGCGTGTGGACAGAGGTCGTACACACAGCAGTGTTGATTCATCCCACCTGTTCTAAAGCTAGCACACGTTCAGGCTCATTTGCATTTATTGTTTTTTTTCTCCATATTTCATGACTTTTCCTAATTTGATATAATATATTAAACATAAGATGATCATGATGATATTTATTCATTGTGATGAACACATATTACACACATTGGTGTAAAACGTGTGTGTGTGTGTGTGACTTTATATCTCCACGCCTACAGAGTTGATACATGACATTATAAAGTAAAACTGATATTTCATTTTTTTCATTTTCAAACATGTGAAACCCCTCACACACAAAAAACAACCACAAAAACATAAAAAAAACCCATAAAGTAAAAAATAAATAAATAAAAACTCATCCACTGTTAAAAGAGGAGTGAAACTTTATAGTGAATAACTCCATAGGAATGTGTATGAACTGTGTATGAATGATGGTGGTGGTCAGAGGGGCTGTAGGCACCAAGTGGTAGCTACACTTCTGTCAGTCTGCTACTGTGCCTATATTCTGTCCCAGCTACAGAAGAACAGACAACGTGCTAGCTACGGTTCGTGGTAGCTTGTATGTGTGTGCTAACCACTTTAAATCAGACTGCTTCAGTAACGAGGGTCAGTACAAAGCTGGCTTTGCCTCGACATTGAACCTCATGAAAGGATCTGAACCAACTAAGTATGTGGAGATGAATCGATACTAATCAAAGATGCGCAATGCAAGTGTATCGATCCATTCAGTGTGCATCGGTACAATTGACGGGTGAAATCGAGATGCATCAGTCACTGCGTGCCTGCATCAGTAAAATCCATGGTTGCATCCATTTTTTCATCCATCCATTTTCTGACCCACTTGTTCCTGTTTTCAGGGTCACGGGGCATTTATTTATGTTGTATTTCAATCTATCCTGTTTTTCCAAGGCACATTGAATGCACCACAAATATTTGTAAAGACCAATTAGTGAAAGGTTATAATTATTATTCATATTATATATGTTAATGCTACTGTATTAGCCTAATGCCTGCTGAACAGTTCACATTACTATCTGTGGCAGACAGAAATATGTACTATTATTATAAGTGTGACTTTAAGTCACTCATTGAGAATGTCCACTGTTTACTGTTTAAGTTGTGACAGTGTGATAAACTGGTTCTAAACGTGAGAACCG
>NW_021145044.1:0-37127 GCF_900634775.1 Gouania willdenowi | reverse complement strand
TCCTGCTTCTCCGCCTCATGACGCATGGTCAGCAAAACTGGACCGCCCTCTGATCAACAGGATTATGGCTCTAAACCGTTTCAAGGACATCATGCAGCATCTACGCTTCGACGACAAGGACACACGCGGTGAACAGTTGCGACTGACCGGTTTGCTGCAATCTCTGACGTTTGGGGTCTTTTGTTGCCACTGCATCACTTCGTACAACCCAGGCAGGCACATCACCATAGATGAGCAACTTGTAGGTCTAAAATACGTTTAAGACCGTTGCTCAATCACAACTCAAGGAAAACACTATCTGACTTAAAGGCGACCAGAGGCAGAGAGGGTGCGAGCTGCAGCTCGAGAAAACCCAACAAAAAGAGACACAGAAGTCCGATATAAGTTGGATTGCTCTGTGGTGAGCCTCAGAACTAGGTATTTATTAGGAAAACATAGACCACACCCAGAGGGGCTGTGCAACAAACGCTCTGGGTGCAGTGTTAATACCATATATGGTAACACAAAAACTTTGGGGAGAAAACAGCTCATATGTCCATAGCGTGGGTCACTTACACCCACACTGGCCCAAACTAGTTTAAACCAGCTGTGGTGGACAATGGATATGTTTTGCAAACACACACACACACAGTTAATCATGGATAATTCATATTCAACTATCGTTTAATCATCTAACTATAACTAATAAAGTAGTAAAAAACACAACACACTATAGCATATCTTACATATCCGCCCTGTTGTGGGTTTGGAAACATCAAGCAGACGGGCGTCTTCACAGGTTTACCCGGTGCCATCATAGGACCAAAACAGGGATGACCACCGTGAGGTGGGGCGAAAACCCGACAGCTAGTACGGGAAAAATTCCCCCACCGTCCCCCCCTGCTGGGCGAACATCGCTTCTGATCCACGGTGATCTGGAAGACAGTTCAGAGCGTATGTACAATGATGACCCAAAATCCTGGTGTCGAAATGGGGCTTTAGGTCTCAGTGGTGTTTTTGGAGTTGGTAAGGGAGGGTCAGAGGTTACTAGCACATGACCCTCAGTAGCAGTGAACCTTTACCGCTCACTGTGATGATGGAGGTGTGGCAGGGTCTTAGTCATCAATGGGCAGATGGGGAGAGACCCATAACATGGAGTTGGTACTCTGGGGAAGCCTGGACCCTGCATAGCACCGATGATCATGTTGTCTATGCTTTCTTCACCAGGGGACGATGCAGCAGCAGGCAGACCAACGACCAGCAGCACAGCCAGAAGAGGAGACCCAGACGTAGCAGAAATTGGAACCAGGAGCCTTGGAACAGCCAGTCCCACCCGGATGAATGGACATGGACTCGTCAGTTGACATGGCACCTTCCAGGTTGCGGAGTGTTTGCAGGGCGTCCTCGATGGACTCGAGAGTATTAGGTATGTATGTACAGCAGGTAGCACCCCCCATAGCACACACACCACCTGTGGAAGCTAAAATCGTATCTAAGGCCATACGGTTCTGAATAGCCATTTGCGCGGTGGCCGCTGTTTCTAGCATTCATTTTGTTATCAACAGCTAAAGTAGCATTAAGAGCATGTGAAGGCGGTATTGGAGGGTCTCTATCATAAGGGAATTCTACCCACGCCTATGTTAGGAAAAAGAGCAAGAACGACTTTTTGGCTAGTTGACAATGTCTATGTGTCGTGAGGGACGTTGAGCCCTATTGGATCATGAGGGGTGAAGGTTATAATCTCACGACGAGAACGACTAGGCATTCATATGAACTATGAAAGACCCATCTGTGACTGCTACTGGTACACAAACGGCTGACATTTAATTGGAGGGGAAGGATAAACTTTGTCACCACACTTCAACCAAACACCGTCTCTAGCAAACATTGGGGGCAACCGTACTGACATTCTGAACGGTAGCACAATGGTCTATGTCTACTGATAGTAGGCCTTTGGTGTTAGTTGGTGGACCAATAAATCGTACGCATAAAGGATAGCAGTGAGTATAATTACCAACAAGGACAGCATTCGTGTTTAGGTGTTTAGCAGCCTGACCTAGGGTTCGAGGGTCTTTAGCACTGGTAAAACAGGAGGGCACGAGATCATGGACTTATTTGTAAACAATCTATACGTTCTTTGAGTCAGGGCTGGAAGGGACGCAGACAACAAGTTGGGGATGTTACAGCATGCGGCAGATGTGAGCAAACTAGCAACTATCATTAGTTACTGTTCGTGCAGCATAGTTCTACCATACGGTACCAAGAATTAGCGCGCAGACGATGATGGACGTGATTATTATGCTCACAGTAATGCGAGTAACGAGTCAGGTTCTTCAGTTGACATAGGTTTTGCATTAATAACTTGTATATTCTGTCTAGCCTCCGGAGACACACTATGTCCATACGTGGTTTAACTACAACGGGAGTGGCCGGAGGTGTAATACAAATATTCACCCAAAAGGTGGGATCCGTTCCTTGTACATCAGGGCAGAATCCCATAACTAAACAAGAAGGAGGTACCGCGGTGGTGTTAACGGTTAGGAGTAGAGATTTTTGTTGTTTGGACAATTGTTTTTCGCAATGACAGATATGCCGCTGTAACGGTACGTTGTAGATGGTGTGAGGGCCAGGTAATAGGGGTTGTAGCCTGTATGGAGGGGTACTTCAGACCAACCATGAGCAGACCATATTTGGTCTGCTCTCCGGACTTGCATGTACCAATCATAATTTGCATAGTCCTTACCATGTTTCCATGTTTGTAGCCTTTATTAGCCAGGGCCTCTAGTGGAATTGTAACGTCACTTAAAATGTCCGGTATTGTGGTATGCACATAATGAGGCTAAGCCTTGGGGCATCTACCTGTGTAATCATACCAAGGTGAGCTTAGAGCCCCTGCTAGCACTTCCTGGGATCCCACGAGGAGGAGGAGGAACAACAGATCCATCTCTGTGTTTTACTAGGGTGTATCACCTGCTGTGGTGGGTTTCTGTACCTTTTTCCCGTGTGACTGGTGTATCCACGTCTGCCTTTCAGCTATCTTAAATGCAGTTGGTGTGTTTAGCAGAACCGTGTAAGGACCGTCCACCGTGGAGTACACAGTGTTTCCTCTTAATCACCTTGATGAGGACCCAATCACCAGGACGCAGGGATCTGAAACAGGTAAAGAGACTAGGCAGTGTATTAGCTTTAACAATTTCAGCATCTGGTGAATAATTTAACCATCCATTTGTTATTGGATCCAACTCTCCCTCCTGATCCGCACCCACTTAGAACTGGTGAGGGGTAGGTGAAAAGGTCGTCCTGTGACAACCTCAAAGGGGGTCAAACCCTGTGTGTTTGGTGTTATGCGCATGTACATTTCTACCAGGTTAACACACTCTGGCCAGGGCCTGTTTGTTTGTTCTACAGCCTTTTTTAATCTGTTTTTAATGGTACCATTGTTGCGTTCTACCAATCCAGCACTGGCTGGGTGGTAGGAGCAGTGATGTTTTAATTCAATGCCCATGGCTTCTGTCAGCAGGAGTATTACTCTGTTAACAAAATGGGGTCCATTGTCGCTCCAAATCTGTCGTGGGATGCCATGTTGAGGTATTATACGTGGCAAAGGCCCTTTTGACACTGTCATTGCATCATTTGTTTTAGCGGGCACTATGGTGACCCATTTTGAGAATGAGTCCACCAGAACCAAACAATACGTATACCTCTGAATAGTGTGCAGTGTTATGAAATCCATCATAATGACCTCAAAAGGATATGTACCAGCTGGTGTTTTACCCCGAGGGGGCCTAACATTACCCTGAGGGTTATGACGGCAACAGATGATACACTGACGACAAAAGTTTTTAAAATGGGTTTGGAGTCCTAGTGGTATATGAAATGACTGTTTGACTATGTCTACCATCCCTCCTGTTGAGACATGGGCCAACCATGGCTCTTCTAGCAACGACGTCAAACAAACATCTAGGCAAACACGGCTTGTCATTTAACATAAATACTCCAGAGTCATTTTTAACAGCACCTTCAGTAACCCATTTTGTTTTTTCATTTCAGGAGCATTAGCATGCATATCAATCAGGACTTCATCCGGCAAGCCAAGTGGTACAACATCAACAGGCAACAACTGAACAGTAAGTGCTTCAGTAACAGCAGCTTTTTTAGCTTCAACATCAGCTTTCGCGTTACCCAGAGAGACAGCATCAGTGGCGCCAGTATGTGCCTTGCATTTACATATCGCCAATGATGTAGGTAAGAGGACTGAAGCAAGAAGGTCTTTTAACAGGGAGGCATGTTGCACAGGCCTACCACTAGATGTCTTCATACCTCTCTAGCCCACTGAGCAGCAAACACATGAACTGTGAAAAAGCATACTGGCTATCAGTGTAAATTGTGACTTTCTTGCCTTTGAAAGTCTACAGGCCTCTGTCAAGGCCACGATTTCAGCTGCCTGTGCAGACTGATTTCCAGCCAATTTGCCTGATTTCAACACAGTGTCGCATGTAACTACTGCATAACCAGTTATGATTTGTTCCATCAGGTGCTTTGGAGGAGGAGCCATCTACAAAAACTACATCTCCGTCTTCCAATGGAATGTCTGTCAAATCTGGACGTGGCTTGCATGTCACCGACACTAACTGTCCACAGTCATGCGGTGTCCCATCGTCAGCTGTTGGTATTAATGTAGCTGGGTTAAAAGCAGCACAGCGCTTTAGAGTGAGGTTGGCTGGGGTCAACAAGGTGTTAGTAAGGTGTAAAACCTGGCAGGAGATAAGAATGACATTTTTGTTTGTGTTAACAAGATGTCAACTGCATGGCTGACTAACAGTGTCAAAGGATGGAACAACACTACTTCAGCACGCGTGCACAGCCATGGCTGCGGCGCAACCGCCTGAACGCAATGGGGAAGCGCCCTAGCCACATCATCTAATCGTTTAGAGTAATAGGCTATGGTCGTTGCTTCTCACCATATTGCTGTAGTAGTACTGATGTCATGTAACCGTCCTTACAGTCAACAGACTGTGTAAATGGCTTGTTGTAATCTGGCAGCGCCATCACCCCTGTTCCTGTTATGATTTGTTTCACTTTTGTAAATGCTTCTTCCGCTTCAGGTGTCCACTGCAAAGGTGCGCTTAAAGTTTGATGTGTGTCTAACATTAGATTCTGTAATGGGGCAGTTATGATGGCATAATCAACGATCCACGACCTGCAATAATTTGCTAGGCCTAAAAAGGCCATCATTTGTCTGACGGTAAGCGGTTTTGGTGCCATTTGTACTGCTTCCCTACGTGATGTAGTAAGTTCTTTCCTTCAGCTGAAATGTTATGTCCAAGGAATGTTACTTTTTCCTGTTAAATTGGAGTTTTCCAATGAGGCCTTATTTCCTGTTTTTGCCAAATGTGTGAACAGCCTGATTGCCTCTGTTTCATTTTCCGCTTTGGTGGGACTTGCCAATAAAATGTCATCAACATAAACAATTATCGTGTGGTCTCTGGCCACGTGTGGTGGCTGATGCATCTGTTAATCTCCGCTGAAAAAATCGTAGGGCTGTCACAAACCCTTGTGGAAGGCGAGTGTAAGAGTATTTTTTGTTCTCAATGTGAATCCAAACCACCCCTGAGCTGTACTGAAGAGGGATGGAGAAGAATGCATTACTTAAATCAATTACAGTGAACCATTTTGATGGGGTTGTAATTCATTTAACAATGTGTGTGGGTCTGGTACATTTGGAGCTCGTGATTTAACAGCCTGATTTACTGCTCTTAAATCATGCACCATTCTCCAGCCCCCCTGTGGCTTTTTTACAGGGAAGATGGGGTGTTGCATTCAGCTGCGTCATGTTCCTGTAACACGCCTGCAGTCAGTAAATCATTAATAACAGGCTTTATTCCTTCTTTTGCATCTGATTTGAGTGGATATTGCCTAATTCGAGGCCTGTGGGATGTGGCTGGATCTATGGTTACAGATGTTGCGGTTGTCATAAGTCCAACATCTGTTTTTGATGTAGCCCACAGACATGATGGTACTGAAGGAAGTCATCTGATTTCAGAGTGCACACAGACAGTCATGCATCCAAATGCACAGCAGGGGCGCCAAAGTACACCAGTTCAACATTTGTTTTTTCACAAAGCCAAAAAGGAGCCTCTGTATGTGAATACATTGTGTCTCTCTTTCCTCCAAAGGTCACTCTTGACAGGAAGTGCAGCCAACAGATCATTTGCATCTTTCCACTGTTTATGTGCAGGTTTTTGTAAGCAAATGTGTGGAAACCGTGGGGGGTTTATTGGTGTCAGCTCTGGAGGCAACGTCACTCTGATTATAATCCATCCATCTGGAGACCAACAAACGTCTGTCAATGTTATTTTCTGTGGTGACAATCGCAGAAACTTTTCCTCCCAGGCTTTAGCAGCTGCTCTGCCCTCAGGGGACAGGTCTGGTCTCCGTAGCCAGTCTGGTTGACCTGGCAGTGGCCCATTTGGTCTGACATAAATCATTGTAACATGTGGTGGCCACTGTGTCTGTGCATCTGTGGGAATTACAAATGTTTTAGCTATTTTAGCCCGCAGTTCTTCCATAGACCCAACCACTGACCGAGGGCCTGTGACACTGGATCCAATGTATAGAATTTATTAGGAATGACTGGGCTTTGCAACACCATAAGTGATTCTTTAGTATCTGATAAAAATTTCTTTGGCACTATTCCATTAGCCGTTGGCACTAAACTGATCTGTAACTTACTGAGGAGGTCTCTTCCCATTAAATTGAAGGGACAATCAGTTGTCAAAATAAATGGGTGTGTGTGATATGAACCATCTTCATCTTGCACAATGACCTCCTCAGACCAACATGCATATTGAGGCTTTCCACCTACTCCCACTATGCCAATAACCTTTTTGGAAGTGACTACGCCCTCCCACCTGATCACGGAGGACAGAAACATCAGCCCCTGTGTCACCCAGAAAAGTGACTGGTGTTTGTTTTGGTCCCACCAACAATGTACGTTTTGGGTATTGTCATGTGTTAATGTTACAGCTGCATAAATAGAGAAATCAACAAAATGGTTTGGATTTATAGGTGGGGGATGTTCATATTCTGCAGGTAAATCATTGTCATATTGATCAGCAATCCTTCATCTTGCCCTAAAAAGGCTATATCACACTCTGAGGTTTCATTATCTGTTCCGGAGTCCACTGATACATTTTCCTCCGCCAGTCCTGGCGTCACTGCCGAGGTAGTTTGCCCCGAACGATTATGGTCTGTTTTTTGCTTTCTTTTGGGCAATCTCTTGCCATGTGTCCTTCCTCATGACAAATGAAACATTGTCTTTTTTCTCGATCTATTTTTGCTTGTTTTTCCTCATCAGGCGTTCTGGTGCGATATGGCTTTTTTCCCTGTCTTTTAAACCCTGAGCGTTGGCTCACTAGAGCTGCAGCCATGGCCTCAGCCAATACATTAACATTAGCTGACTCAGTTTTTGCTTTCCTTTCTTTCAGTGACTTCATAAGCATGTTCGGCCCATTCCATTAGCTCTGGAACAGTGAGGGGTGCGGTGTGTGACACAGTTTCTTTTTATGAAATCTGACACCGTTTGGCAACAACCACTGATTAACCACATTTTTAGCTGTATTTGGTATGGATTATCCGCCAGTGGAGAATGAGGAAGCCCGCTATTAGTCCTAAAAACCGTTTCTAAACGGACACGATATTCCATTGGCGTCTCGTCTGGTTTCTGACGACACGCACTTATTTCTTCGTGGGCTTGGGGGTTTAGTGTAAGTAGCTCTCACTCTTTGCATCAGTGCTTCAACCTGCTGTCGCAGCTCATTAGAGTTATGTGCTAGGGGCTGACGGTTTAACTTGTCTCCCGGTTAAAACCGCCCACCCACTACTGGATATCGGTGTCTAAGTGTTAGTTTTAAAACCTTTTCCACCTCCAGTCCATTTAAATGCCATGTCTCAATCAACCCACGTACTTGTTCAGCATAAGCAGTCGGGTCCTTTTCGACATCACATACGCCCCTACAGGCATCTAATGCCTCTTGTTCCGTCCATGGCCGAAACAACAACAGCTGTGGGGGATGGGCACCCTGTAATGGATCCTGTGGGTTGAGGAGCTCTCCTGCACGAGGATTAGCTACCTCAATCATAGGCAAAATTGGATATAGATTTTTCTCTATTCCCGTCTGAGCTATACGATATTGCTCATCCTCCTCACTGTTAACACTTTCTTTCATCTGTTTTGACTTTTGTTTAGCTGCCCTAGTCACAGGTCCCTTTGTTTCTTGCCCTACAACTGCACCCCCCTCTTGTAAACCTCCTGCAGCCCCATTCTGTTGCTGATTTATCTCCTCAACTCTACGCGGTGCACACACGGTCTCATCACAAGGCTGTATTTTAGCTGCTGCTAACACTTTCTGTTTCCTTCTCTCTTCACCTTTCTCTATCTGTTTTTTCCTAATACTCATAGCATCTTTCCAGATACACACTACCCTTAAGTGGTCTGCTATTAACTCAGCCTGCTTAGGACGTAACTTTTTTAATGCCTTCACTCTCTTTCCCTCACACCAGATAGACACTTTCTCTATTCCCAGCTTCATCTGACAATTTCCCTGCAACCCACAATTTTTGTACCAATTTCCAGATAGCAACAACTACCGGGATACTTTCTCTGCATGAATTTCACATCATTATTTTCCATCAATGCTTTACGTGCGCGTTACCCATGTTCTCAGCACAGGATTTACAGACACCGTCACAACAAAGAAAACACCACACAAAGAAAACACCACACAAAAGAAACACCACACAACAACTCCCGTCTGCCTCTGTCCCTTTACCACGCCGTGTGAGTATTACGTCACCCACCAAGGTCTTCACTCCCCGTTGTACGTCACGGGTACTATGGTGAAAAGAAAACTGCTTCTCACCTCGTCAGTGCTCTCCCTGGTTCGTGGGAACCCGTCACTCACCCTCCGGGTCGGTGCTGGAACAAGCTGCGACCACCCCTGCAAAGGAGGGGGTTGCCGGCAGTTTTACTAATGGTCCGGTTGCGCCCGCACCAATCCAGAAGAAAAGATGTAAGGTCCCGGGTTTCGGCACCAGTGAATGTTAGGTCTAAATACGTTAAGACCGTTGCCCAATCACAACTCAAGGAGAAAAACACTATCTGACTTAAAAGGCGACCAGAGGCAGAGAGGTGCGAGCTGCAGCTCGGAGAAAAAACCCAACAAAAGAGACACAGAAGTCCGATATAAGTTGGATTGCTCTGACGGTGATGCCTCAGAACTAGGTATTTATTATAGAAAACATAGACCACACCCAGAGGGCTGTGCAACAACGCTCTGGGTGCAGGGTTAATACCATATATGGTAACACTAAAACTTTGGGGAGAAACAGCTCATATGTCCATGCAGTGGGTCACATACCCCCACACTGGCCCAAACTAGTTTAAACCAGCTATGGTGGACAATGGATATGTTTTGCAAACACACACACACACACACACACACACACCACACACACACACACACACACACACACAGTTAATCATGGATAATTTCATATTCTAACTATCGTTTGATCATTTAACTATAACTAATAAAGTAATAAAAACCACACACACACTATAACATATCTTACAGCCAATAAGCAAATAAAAGCAAGAACTTTCGCCATCATCCACAACAGGTAAATGATGAAGTAATGAGGATTACAGACCTGAGTGGGAATGGCACTGTCATGAATCTTAGCTGCAGCAGTAGAATGGGACTCACAGTAGCAGGCTCAGGCCTGTAGCTCCAGCAGAAGGCTCACTGTAGCAGGCTCAGGCCTGTAGCTCCAGAAGAAGGCTCACTGTAGCAGGCTCAGGCCTGTAGCTCCAGAAGGAGGCTCACTGTAGCAGGCTCAGGCCTGTAGCTCCAGAAGAAGGCTCACTGTAGCAGGCTCAGGCCTGTAGCTCCAGCAGAAGGCTCACTGTAGCAGGCTCAGGCCTGTAGCTCCAGAAGAAGGCTCACTGTAGCAGGCTCAGGCCTGTAGCTCCAGCAGAAGGCTCACTGTAGCAGGCTCAAGCCTGTAGCTCCAGCAGAAAGCTCACTGTATCAGGCTCAGGCCTGTAGCTCCAGAAGAAGGCTCACTGTAGCAGGCTCAGGCCTGTAGTTCCAGGAGAAGGCTCACTGTAGCAGGCTCAGGCATGTAGCTCCAGAGGAAGGCTCACTGTAGCAGGCTCAGGCCTGTAGCTCCAGAGGAAGGCTCACTGTAGCAGGCTCAGGCCTGTAGCTCCAGCAGCAGTGGAAGGCTCACAGTAGCAGGCTCCGGCCTGTAGCTCCATTGCAGACCTCAAAATCCAATATGCACTGTCCACAGATTAAATATAACCGACTGCCATGTTTAAATAGGATAAAAGACAATAAAATCCTGTCAAAGAACTATGGAATATTTTTTAAAAATAATAAAACATAGACAAACACTTAAGAGACATGAGACATGCTGCCATCTTGGATTCCTCCATATAGTGCAGCTTTTGACACTATAGATCACTATATTCTACTAGAGAGATTAGAGGAATTACTTGGAATCACAGGGACTGCCCTAAACTGGTTTAAGTCCTACCTATCTGATAGGTACCAGTTTGTACACGTGAATAATAAGTCTTCTGTGTACACTAAAGTAAGCTACGGGGTTCCTCAGGGCTCTGTGCTAGGTCCAATCCTCTTCTGTATCTATATGATCCCCCTTGGTAATGTTTTGAGAAAATACTCTGTTAACTTTCACTGCTATGCTGATGATACCCAACTGTATGTATCAATGAAGCCAGGTGAGATAAATCAGCTATGTAACTTGAGGCCTGTCTAAAGGACATTAGGGCCTGGATGGACCAAAATTTTCTTCTTCTTAACTCAGACAAGACTGAGGTCATTGTACTGGGCCCACGACACCTTAGAGAAACCTATGCTAGCCTAACTGCCCTAGATGGCATTACTGTGGCACAAAGCACAACTGTTAGAAACCTTGGGGTTCTATTTGATCAGGACTTATCCTTCAACTCTCACATAAAACAAACTTCAAGAACTGCCTTCTTTCATCTCCGTAACATTGCTAAAATCAGATCTATCCTGTCTCAGGGCGACGCCGAAAAACTAGTCCATGCTTTTGTTACCTCTAGACGGGATTATTGTAATTCTCTTTTAGCAGGCTGCCCGAGCAAGTCGCTTAAGACACTTCAGCTGGTTCAAAATGTTGCAGCACGTGTACTGACTAAAACTAGGAGGAGAGATCACATTACTCCTGTATTAGCCTCTCTGCATTGGCTTCCCATAAAACACAAAATAGAATTCAAGATTCTTCTTCCCACTTATAAAGCCCTAAATGGACAGGCACCAGTCTATCTCAAGGAGCTTGTAGTGCCATACAATCCCCCCAGAACACTACGCTCTCAAAATGCCTGACCTACTCGTTGTTCCATTTGTCTCTAAAGGTAGTATAGATGGTTCTCTGGAACCATCTACCAACCACGGTCCGGGGGGCAGACACCCTCTCTACCTTTAAGGTTAGGCTCAAAACATTCCTCTTTGGTAAAGCTTTTAGTTAGGAACCAGCTCATAGCTCATAGCTAAGATTGCAATAGGCATAGACTGCCGGGGGGGGGGGGGTCTGGCATGCTCGGTTGGAGAGAGGTTGGAGAGGGCGTTAAGAGAGAGGTCATTTAGGTTAGAGAGAGACCGGAGAGGGTCCCATTCCTCTCTCAAACACTCCCTCTATGTCTGCTTCTTCCCTTGTGTGTTTGCTCCTGTACTCCTTCTGGCTTTTGTCTTGCAGGTCCGTGGGATCCTCAGTGTGGAGTTGCAGAGTCTCAACAACTCTGTCTCCACCCTTTCCTCTGCACACACCCAACACAGCATAACGTGGTTGGCTGTTCATCATAGGAATGGGATCCACACAAGGTTCCTGCTGCTTAACAGAAGGTTTTCCTTGCCGCCATGATGAATTCATGTTGGGTGTGGGATACATATGCATGTGTATATACCTACATATGCATATGTGTGTATCCAGAAAATGAAGAGTCCGTCCTAAAGACTGCTCTACTGTAAAGTGTCTTGAGATACCATTGGTTATGATTTGGCGCTATACAAAAAAAAGATTGATTGAGTGATTGATTGATAGCTGAGACCCCCCCCCCCCCCCCACCCACACACACAGATATCAAAGAATGCAGAACCTGTCATGCCATCCACCAATCAGGAGCCAGCAGAAGGAATGTCAGTGTGAATTTCACTGTGATATCATCACACACTCTGCTGATGACATCATCAGGAGCTGGTCATACATCAAAGGACTCAGCAGCACATTGAGTATTCTTTAATGAGGGAAAACCTTCTGAGAGAGACACAATAACCCACAAACTCCTTGGACTCAGTGAATTTACTTAATCTCTGTCACTCTGACAACAGTTAAATTTTTGTTCTAATGATGGAAGTGCATCAGTTCAATGTAAAGAGTCTGGAACAAACATGCTTTGAAGCTCTGAAGGATCATCTCTGTCCAGAAAAATGCATTGGGCTGTGGCAGTTTACTAAAGTCTGGTATATTCCCATTTTGTTTCGACTGAAGTATGAGGCCTTTCACTTTATCTGTGAGAAATTTGAGGAGGTTTCATTCTGTGAAGAGTTTTTGCAGCTTGAGGTGCAGGAGCTGGCTGATATCCTGGGTCAGGATGACCTTACTGTGACCCAGGAGATCACAGTTTATCAAAGTGTTTTAAGATGGATAAACCACATGCCTGAGGAACGACAGGGAGCCATTTCTACTCTGTTACCAAAGGTACGACTGGGGCTGATGGACAAAAGTTACATCACAGACATGTGCTTAACAATGATGTGGTAAAAACAAACCCTGAGTCCCACCTCTTGGTCTCTGATACCCTTAAAGTCATGTCTCAACCTTCGTTACTCTGCTCTGAGTCTGGGATCAACAGCACTTTGTTTTGCCGTCGTTTGCCAAACGCCGTCTTACTGATGTTTAGACTATTTTCTAAGATCATAAAGGCCTTTGACTACAGAACAAACAGCTGGATCACAGTTCACACTCATCCTAGTCTGGAGAATCCCATGACTCACTTATTCCTCTACAGCACTGTCTTCCTTGGTAGATGCTTCTACATTGTGGGTGGTGGTTTAAGAATGACTGACCCCTCTAACAGAGTGTGGAGGTTTAACCTAGTCACACACACTTGGCAGGAGATGTCAGCAATGCAGGAGTCACGGTACTTAATGAGTGTTACCGTGCTAAAGGGATGCATCTACGCTATGGGAGGCTACAGGGATGATGGTACCTCACTAAGAACTGCTGAACGCTACCAGTCCAACATCAACCAGTGGACGTTCATTGCATCAATGAATGAAGGGAGGGAAGATGCCAGCTGCACCACACTGAACAACAAGATTTACATATGTGGAGGATGGAGTAGGAGTAACATTAGATCACTGAATACTGCTGAGTATTACAACCCAGACACCAACCAGTGGACACTGATCACTCCTATGGGAACACCTCGGTATAGACTTGGAGTTGTTACATACATGGGCCACATTTTTGCAGTTGGAGGAAGCGATGGGTCCAGAAATCTGAGGTCTGCTGAGGCTTATGACCCAGTGACCAACACCTGGTACGATGTCCCTGAAATGGTCCACACACACTGTTGCACACATCACATTGCAGTGATGAACAAAAGGATCTTTGTTGTCTCTTGTAGCGCAGGAAAAAAAATTGTTGAGTGCTATGACTACACTACAAATAGTTGGTCTGTGGTATTTTCTGGCATGGACCACAATGATAGGGTGAGTTGCTGTGTGATTTCTGGACTTCCCAACATGGCTGAGTACTGTTCACCTCGTAAACCCATCATACCCCAGGACACAGGTCTAAAAAAAGTCTAAACTAGATACTGATATGGAGCAAATGTTATTTTCCATGATCCTAACTGGGAGTGTAACCTGCTCTGACCAGGTCTGTGTGTATCAATAAAAGTGTTTAAAGACATTAGAAGAACTAATGTGTGAATAAATGGATCAGTTCATGTCCCAGCTCAGATGGGATGGTTTTAATCAGCCTGGATCAACCTGAGTTGGTGATGATCTAGAAAAAAAATACTACATTTTAGTGGTGACAACATATAGCAGACGTGTAGATGTACTGAATTTCATTAGAATTAATGTCGTGGTTAGCAAGACAAGTATTCTAAAGGGTTAAAATAAGCAGAAATGGATGATTATTAGATTGAAATACTTGAAATCAAACTTCCTACAGCACAATAATAAGTGAAATATACTGAATATAAACAAATAATTCTTGTTAAAAATTTTTTGCTTTTTTAATTTATGCAAATGAAAGCTTCGGAACAAGAAGAAAACAACTAATCTAAGTAAAAAATGACTCAGCATTATTGAAAAATGATTAAGCTGTTTCTTGATACAAGTTGACTCATCTTGAAATAAACCTAAATCTATATTAAAACTAAAACCAAAATTTTAAAACCAATTTTTGTTCTTAGAATAAACATCTTATCAGAATCACAACCAGGAGTATGAGTACCATCAACATTTATTAACAGTATGAACCGTACACCAGAAACAGTGGTTGCTGCACACTTTTTATGTCAAATTTAAGACAATTTAAGACTTTTATTTAAAGCAAAACAAATAGAAATGAACAAAACACATAATATGCTGCTGTATAAAGTGCTGTGATTTGTCACGTGAAGAAGGCAAAAACAAAATGATCAAACATTTGTGCAACACTACAATGTAAAGTATTCAAACATGTCTCAGTTCAAGGTCCATCTAACATGTGAGACCTAAGGACACTGAGGGAAAACTTGTGGCGTAGCTAGCCAAGTCAGGCACAAAACAACTTATTCAAAGGCATTGCAAACAAAAACAACTGTGAACTTGTAATAGAGAATAAGAACGCTACATCAACTGTATAAACTATGGAAGTATATCTGTACCATAATTCAATTTAAAATCCATCAACAGAAATGTTTTTTTCATTTTCAGAATATAGCTGCATTTTTTAACTCATAAATAAAATGAATAATAAATCATTCATTTTCATTTTCTTCTTCCCTTAAACATGACGCTCTGGTGGGAGGAGTCAATGCAGACTGGAGAAGAATTACAAACGGTGGAAAATCAGATCATTTCAGGTCAAAATAATGTGAGCAGCTGATTTTCTGAGGGTGCACAGATCCTAGATGACTAAGATAGTTTATAAATGTGATGACTGGACTACAATAGAGTTACACATACAGTAAGTAGTTTGATATTTGTAACCACTGTTTATTTGTCAAAGGTCACATATTAATTCAATGAAACTTTATTTATACAGGGACAATTCCAACAATAGTCACCTCGTAGCGTGAGATAACAGGCAACACATTGTGTGATCATTGGTTTCTAAGAAGGGTTTACAGATGAAAAGCTCTATAGCTAAGTGTGGGCTAATATGCTAACTATTGTAATATACAGTTTTTAATAGCAGACATGATATTTACAGTCATAATATATTGTGTTTCTGGGTGTGTAAAGGTTACAGATGTGTTTGAGTGAATTCATATTCTTTTGATATTTATTTGAAAATATGTTTTAATTAATATTTCATCGAAAGGTTCTTTTTTCAATGCAGATATGGTAAACAACACCAAAATTCAAAGATTCATAAAAATAAAACTTTATAAATCTCCCCCATGTGACCAAACTATAACACTGCATTTTTATTTTTTCTATTCATTATTAAATAATGATGACATGTATGGTGACATACCTCTGGTTTTAGACATGTCCTCTTTTGTTTTCACCTGGTGTCGAGGCTGTGTGGGGATATTTTACAAATTTCTGGGTTTCCCAGGGACTTTGAACACGTCTCGAGGCATGCGTACCGCCGCAAAAATGTGTTCTATCTGTCACCTGCAGTCAGATTTTTTATGCTATAGATATAGAATCAACTGCACTTTGTAAAAAAGACAAACAAACAAAATGATATAATGTGTTACCATTGTTATTTTGATTTTAAAAACAATCAGAAATACACCTTTTTTTTGTATTTGGTTTTTATTTTTTCCTGTTTCTGGTTTTTCTGTTTTCCTGATTCTGGTTTTAAATTAATTAAAAAATTACAGGAAAAAAGTGCCATAAAGTAGATGTTTTACGTAATAACATGCTCCATAGTTAATTATTAGTTATGTTTGCTGTGTCAGCATGTCTTTCATGTAATGTACAGGAAGTGACTTTAATTCAATTTGTTGAAAATTATTTCCTAGACAAACAAATGCAGTAATTCTGCATCATGCAGTAATAGACACAACAAACACATATACAGCTGTTATGTTACTGCACAATATCATATAAGTTAGCTGTTACCATAATAGCTTTATATTGTAACAGCTCTGCTGTTTGTTGGATGTGTCCGTTGTAGATGTTCCTAATTCCTACAGCGTTGGCAGTCAGTGAAGGCAACTTGAGGATGCGTAGTGGAGATGTGTGTTTACAGTCTATGGTGTAGAGAGTTTGTGTCAGAAGTTAACTTTGGATTCATCTTTGTAATTTACCTTTCCATGTTTTATTTGGTGTGGTCACAGCAAACAGTGACTCAGGAGTTTTCACTGCATGAAAATTCCTGAGTCATGATGGTGAACAGCTAGGCAGGCAGTATTGGTTTCACGTTTATGGTGAAGTGCTACGAAGTGTCACAATGTGTGTGTGCACTCTGTGTATCTGTTGCACGGTGTATATTCTGTTTGCTTTGAAGAAGTAATCCCACTAAGTAATCCCCATTTTTAATAAAAACACTGGTAATCTGATTACATGTTTTTTAAATGTACTGTAACAGATTATAGTTACATTATTTTTGTATCCAGATTACATAACGCTGTTACTAGTAATCCATTACTCCCCAAGCCTGTGTGTGTGTGTGTGTGTGTGTGTGTGTGTGTGTGTGTGTGTGTGTGTGTGTGTGTGTGTGTGTGTGTGTGTGTGTGTGTGGCTTCAAACTCTCTGAGTGGCTCTGATTGGCTGCACACACGCACACACACACACACACGCACGCACGCACACGCACACACAGACAGAGGGCCTCATAGCTAGAGGTTAGAGCACTGGTCCTGTAAACCAGGGGTTGTGAGTTCAATTCTCACTGAGGCCTTCACTCACTCGCAGTTGAATTATGAGGAGAATTGTGGGAAAAAGAAAATCATGTTGATGGAAATCAGAAAAGTTTAGTCAGAAAAGATCAATATTATTGATTTCATCTAATTCTATATAATTAATAAATAAATAAACGGGCCTAAATCAAACAATAAATAAACTACACATATAACACAGGACAAGTCAACAACAGCTGTGTTGCCAGGTTGGGTTTTAGAGTTTTTGAAGGAGACGATGTAGATACATTTATGACAGTTTATGGTAGAATTAGAATATAATAACAGCTCTATCTGGATGGCTCTGTGACAGCTACACATTGTTGAGAGGAAAAAATAAATAAACAGGAAACAGAAGGGTTTCATTCATAGACTTATTAAAAAGTTTAATTAGTCACTTTAAAGTATTTAAAAAGCTAAATGAGCCTCTGTTTAGATAGTTTTAGTAGCACAGGCTACATACCTGAGCTAACGTCAGTAAACTCTACTAAACTTACATTATTAGTTTCATACTTAAAGATGTTAATTTACAGGTTCTCTGTCTGAAAACAGCTGCTGGTTTAAGAGTAAATTAGTGCAGAAAACAACCTTTTGGTCTGTGAAACCATTAAAGATTGAGAATCAATAATTTCAGCAAAACAGATGATATTATCAGTTAAACATCTTGTAATAAGTGCAGGTAAATGTAGTATCTATATAGAGCCAGGAGGTGGTGGTAGAGCTACAGTATAGATGTGCTGTTCCACAGGTTGGACCATGTGAATAGATTGTAAACTTTCCATGTGACCAGCAGTGATTAGAACTCAGTGAAGGAGAACCAGCAGAACAACAAGGATGCTTTTAAAGCACAGAGTCAGTTAAACTCAGACACAGAGTAGCTCATCTGGAGGACTGGGACCATTCCTGGAGGACTGGGACCATTCCTGGAGGACTGGGACCATCATTCCTGGAGGACTGGGACCATCATTCCTGGAGGACTGGGACCATCATTCCTGGAGGACTGGGACCATTCCTGGAGGACTGGGACCATTCCTGGGGGGCTGGTCTGATGTCACCTGGAAAGTGATGGAGTGTGTGAGGCTGTGAGGGCTTGAAGCACTAGAAATAAAATGTGTTATTTCTGTGTCCAGTAAATACATTTTGTTAGTTTTGTTTTGTTCTCAGAGGAAAAAAACTTCAGGGTTCACTGTTCAGTTACTGTTTATTTTATGCATTAAACAGTGTCATATATGTATTTACCTCCCTATAGGCTACATGATGGAGCCAGTGCACTACTGATACTATTGGAATCATTTACAATCTCATTCTTATTTTTTTTTCCCCAAACTGCATTTTAGTCGAGTCGTAAAAAGTTACTCAGAAATAATAAACAAATTTACACAAAACAAAAAAGAAACAAACTACAAAGCAAAGCCACTCACTGTCACGTTAACATGTGAAGCACAATACAACAACTTAGACTATACACAATGTATCTATAATGACATATCTACAATTACACAAATATAAACATATATACACACATATATTTACACACAGATTAAACCTGTTCTTTCTTGGTTTCTTTTAAAACACTAAAAACTTAGACATATCTCAATATAAACTGTCAATATAATCTCCTGTATAACATAGGAGCAACAAAGACACAAAAAGTGATTTTACCTTTAACTGTAACAACAGATGAATTATATGGTATTTGTCCAAATGTTTCACTATGTTACAATGTTTTTGTTACTTATTCACTCGTTTCACGTGGCTTTTAAAACGTCTCCAGCTGGTTTACCAGGAGATTCTTGACAATACATCACAATGCAATGAACTCTGGGTAATTTCCTTACAATACATCTGTGGAGATGAAACTTACTGAAAACGAACAAGAAGGGCTGAAAAAGTCAGTGGAAGTTCCCTCACACACTTGATGATGTTCTAATAGGAACAGCCCATCAGCCTTGAATCTCTACTTAATTATGCTTTCAAAAAATATATAGAATGTGAATTAAAACTCAACTTGTCTGATTATTTATTAATTAATATTGAATAATTAATGCATTTATCTATGCATTTTATATGATTTACCATCTTTTTTTAATAAATGAAGCAGGTGATAAACTATAGATGAAGTTAGTGTACTGGTCATGTCCTACATTTTTTATCTCCAAGCAGCATAAATGAAAAATCATTGTTTTATTTTAATTTTCTTAACATTAAAGATCTCGTTTTCTTATAAGTGATGTTAACATCTACCTAATAAATCAAAGATGGTCTCTTGTGTGTGTGTGTGTGTGTGTGTGTGTGTGCGTGTGTGTGTGTGTGTGTGTGTGTGTGTGTGGGGCGTCTGTTCAACCTGAAACTTTATCAAAGCTTGTACACACGCTAAGTGTGTGTATCTGTAATTTGGAGTAATTTGGTTTTGCAAAACGTTTATTTAAATTTTTCCCTCTTGGTATTGAGCGCGGTATGGAGCGTGCTACTTCCTGTTCCGGGTTCATGACGTCACTGCAGTTTGTCTCTCGTGTGAGAGTGTAGATGTCACAGTCTGTGTTTTCTGATGTGTGTGTGTGTGAGACTGCTCCCTCTGAGGAGTGATAATAAGAATACAACAGTTTATTAATGTAAAGTTACATTAGGTTAACTGTTATTTATTACAATGTATATTATAATCATGTTTTTTTGGAAAATAATTTATTTCTTTTCATATTGACTTTTATTATAATCATGTTTTTGGAGAATAAACTATATTTGTATTGACATTACTGCATCAGACACTATTACTTACTCAAGTTATTGACTGAGATTGTCTCTCAGATTGTCAAACTGAACTTGTCATGGGAAATTAGTGAAAGGAAGAATAAATTCTAAAAAGGATTTTTCCCAAGAAAAGGAGCCATTCATCATTAGCTTTGACACACACACACACACACACACACACACACACACACACACACACACACACACACACACACACGATAATCACCCCTGCACTAACAAATGTTAAATAAATATTATTATTTGTATGAATTTATGTCTTTTATCAGATTCTACCTAAACCACCACTTTGGTACAAACTTTATTTATTAATTCATCATACACATGTCCTATGGGATTAAACCAGTAAAATCACACACGCTATTTACTTTGTACCCACAAATATTCCCTTTCATAACACTACAGATTGGTTAGCACGTCCTCCCCACAGCAAGAAGGTCCTGGGTTCAAGCCCTGGGGTGGACTTGGGTCCTTTCTGTGTGGAGTTTGCATGTTCTCCCTGTGCTGCGTGGGTTTCCTCCGGGTACTCCGGCTTCCTCCCACAATCCAAAAACATGACTGTAAGGTTGATTGGAGTCTCTAAATTGCCCATAGGAGTGAATGAGAGAGTGAATGGTTGTCTGTGTCTGTGTTGCCCTGTGATGGACTGGCGCCCTGTCCAGGGTGTACCCCCGCCCAGCGCCCTATGAGAGCCGGAGATTGGCACCGGCAGACCCCCGTGACCCTGTTAAACGGGAATAAGCGGGTATGAAAATGGATGGATGGATGGAACACTACAGATTATGTAGACAGTTTTTGTAAATCCAACCTTCAAACACATATTCTCATTTGTCCATATTTGACAACTCTACTTAAACTCCCACATGAATACATACTTCTGACAGACACTGTACTCATCAAATCAATTCAATGAATCATAAACAATAAGCACTTTATTAATAGAAAGCTTTATTACTGATATGAAATATGTGATTACAAATTCTAAATTGTTTTTATGAGGTTTGAAGAATATTACAATTTTTTTCGTTTGTGTTTTTTTTTTTTTTTGCAAAAAAAAGGTTACATTTTTTTTTCACATTTTTTTACTATGAGGGGACCTGGGAGTTTTTCATTTTTCAAAGTGGGGTACAGTGGGGTACCTGTTGAAAAATGTAATCAGTAACTTACTCTATGTATCACTATATTATGTGATAGAGTAAGTGATTACTTTTGGATGACTTCAATACCAAACATGCAAATAATGACACAAAAGGATTCTTATTATTTGATTATTACTATTCTCTTTAAGCACTTTTTTAGGCGTATGCAGTGATGCACGTATTCTCCGGTCCAGGTTCCTGACACGCCCACCGCACGTAAATCAACCAAAAGTACGTCATCTGTGAATGAAAGAGGTTTGAAGCGAAGGAGGCGGAGCCATGATGTCATCATTTTTGGGGATGTCTAGAAATCACTGAACATGGAGTTTTCCCAACACTTGTAAATGTCATTGAAATCAGTGAAAATGATAAAGTGCACTTTTAATTTGAAAGGCCTTCATTGATAAACAATGTAACAGGTTGATTTGATCAGATTATTGATCAGATTACTGCAGGGTGAGGATTGGACACATTTTTCTGTCTGAGCCACAGTTAAAATCTCTGTTTTTCCCCTCATATTAACGTTTGCTTGTGTGGAAAGTCTGATTTTATTTACTTCTTACATTCCTGCATTCCTTTCATTCTAAGTTCACTGTCACCCACACATACTCAGGTCCTTTCTGACACTCCCATTTGTACAAATGCTCCATTCTCTCCCTCACCATACCTTCCATTTCTTCCTGTCACCACACAACCTCTCCACATCAGTCCAGTCAAACCCCGCCTCATTCATCATTCTCTTCATATACAGCATCGTTTTCTTCTTCTTCTCACATCCTTCCAACTTATTATTCCACCCTAACACCATTGCTTTCATCAGTCTATCATTTCCCATTTGCATCACATGACCCGCTCGCTCCAGCATTTGCTTCTCAATCTTCCACCTTATAGCAGCCTTTTAGAATAGATTTGTGGAAAAGTTCAAGTTTTCCTAGAAGTGAATATTTTTATGCATTGGTTGTAAATACAAATCTATCTCAGCTCTAGGTTTCCCTCCAATAATGAATTACATTTACATCATAAGTAAGGAAATATTTTAAATGGTTGGGATTAATTTTACTTCTAAATGTTTCAAATGTTTGATATTATTTCCTGGTCATTGATTAGTTTTCAGACTCTTAGTGATTAATGGTTTGATTGATTCATTTGCACTGTTTATTTTCAAAAGGAGAAGGTTCTGCACTTTAAAGTTCATTTCTCCTCACATTCCTGATTAAATTAGATTTTCATTTTGTCTCATCTATATTTACATTGCAGTTCTCTGCAGAAAACCATCTTACTGAGTGGAGATGAAATTGTTGCAAATGTACAGCCACTATTTTTTTTCTTCTTTTTGTTCTATAGGCTGAAATGGAAGCAACTTAAATAATGAATCATCAGTCTGGTTTGTGCATTCAGTACATCTTTAGAACCTCTTAAATATTTCTAAGTTAATGCAGAATACTTTTGCCCTACGACGCCAAGAGGTCATCAATGATGACTTGCATGTCAAAGAGTTTCTGTAACGATGGCCTTAAGATGGAATCACAGGTTAGAACATTTTCTTTAATGTGACCTATTGTTTGGAAGTATATGACCACCTCTTTCACTAGATATTTCAATCATCTGACAAATTCAGAGAGCATTCCATCTCTATGTTGTGTGTAAACTGTTGTTTATGTGACATATTATATTTTTGTCCCCTTCTTTACAGCTACAATTGTTTTTATTTTTTATAGATTTGTTTGGAATTTCACAGAATTTCACACCTCAACCTAAAAACTCATTTCTATGCTGAGTTAGACCAACATATCCCCGTCTTCAGGCTTTGATCAGTTTTGGATTGTGGTACTTTATGTATGATAACAATGGAACTGGGAGTTTTGGTGAACCTCTGTTTGAATTCCCATGACTTTAGACTAGAGCAGTGCTATATAATGACATCATTACCCACTACAGACATTATAGGAGTTTTTGAATGAATAGCTTTATGCTTTTCCCAGTACAATCTAAAGCAAGAATGCTTTCACACACTCTTCAGGAACAAGATGATGCCAATATTCAACGTGCTGCTGTCCTCGGTACCCACCCAACGTATCTGCATGAAGATGACTCTGGATTTCTAAAGACATGTGATGTAAGTATTTATTTTCATACACTGTATAACATTAGTTACTTTCTTTAGGTGCCACAGCCAGATGAACCAGAAATCAACAACGTACCAGTTGATCTTCTCCTGTCTAGTGCTGGTTCAACAGATACTATTGGCTTCTTCCCTGACAAGGTTGCTGTTGTGCTTGAGGGTAACATAGTTGTGGAGTTCCCCACACTGGCTGAAGGGTATGTCGTGCTTTTCAGACTAATTTATGCACTGCACCTGAGTTACCATAAAAACTTCACCAATACTTGTGACTTCATCCAAAAGTCTTGATGGTCCTGGAAGATAATAAGTTGAGACCTAGAGTGTTGAGCCTCAAAAATGACCTTTTGTTGAATGAGTAACTGTGATTTGACTTTAAATCATGAAAGGATAACACACTTGGTTGTACCACACTGAAAGACTGTTTCTTTACATGCGTTTTTAACATGTTGTTCAACGTGAAGTTGAAATTGTTCCAATTTTAGACGTGTTTGTGAAGTTTACACATGGAAAGAAAGGTCAACCTTTTGCTACACTTATAGAGAAGTTGCTACATATTTTATATTTAAGTTTCTTGTGTTTATTTGGTTGTTTAACGGTATCCTCCACTGTTTTTATAAATGTGGCCTAAAACCTTTGAAATGTCCTTATTAGAAGATCTATTATTTTGTAACATATTCGTTTTATTAACTTTTTATATAGGACTACTTTACCATTTTTGAGTTTGTGCAGTGCCATGTTGAAATGACATCAATGATGATGAAAATCACTTCTTTCAGTCCATTGAGTTGTAAAGGAATGAAAGCATTCAGGATCATTTAGCAGCTTTTTCAGTCAAAATGACAAATTGTGCTGCTTTGGGATGCTCTAAAAATCATCCATTCATCCATCCATTTTCAGACCCACTTGTTCCTGTTTTACAGGGTCGCGGGGGTCTGCAGGTGCCAATCTCTGGCTCTCATTGGGTGCTAGGCGAGGGTACACCCTGGACAGGGCGCCAGTCGCTCTAAAAATCAGTAAAAGTTAAAAAAGTCGATGCAAACCTCTTTTGTTTACCAAACTATGATAAACAAAATCCGTGACCCGGAAAAATCTGTGACCGCAGGAGGCGACAGTTCCAACTCTGTTGATTCATAGACACCATGAAGAAGAGAAGAAGAGCTACGGGTGTGTGTAAATACAGGTCACCAGGACCTGCAGAATCTGGTTCTGCAGGTTGCCTGTATTTATCTGAATATATATATATTATATATATATATACACGAAGAGGAGGAAAACCGGGAGAAAGAAAAAGGTAATGTAATGATGGTTGTACTGTATCAGTTTTTAGCTCAGTGTTCTGTTTAGTGCTGCCACACGCCTCTTAAAATACGAAATCTGTCCTTATTTGGCCATTGAATGGGGCGTCCCGTACTGATCCAAAACGGAACACTGTTTGTTCTGTATTTGCATAAGTCATGTCCGTCAGTCCGTCACACACGCACACACGCACGCACACACACACGCACGCACACTCGCGCGCACACACACACACGCACACAAAAACCTACTAAATCTGAGAATAATGATCAAAATAAAACACAAGAAATACCAAGGCCAGCAACTGTACAAACCCTAAACATGTCCAACTTTAGAGAGTTTTCAGTGTCAAACTGTGGATTGTCTGACATCAAACAGATTCAGTAGAATAGAGATACTTGAACACTTTTCACTTTTTTTTACATGCACAGTCTTTTTCCTCGTACCTCAAATTATTATTGATGGATAACTATTTAAAATACACCAAAAGGTGAAATTCAAATTTTAAAACAAGCAAAACTTCAGAAATAAATGAATAAAAGGCCTAAACTCAAGGTTAATGTTAGACGAGACACAGGGAAGAGTTTAGACGAGCCTGCAGACACTAACAATGTATAACAATGTAAAATATAGGAAAGTACAGCTGTAGTAGGTGAGGTGAGGTTGAGTACAGTAATTTTTTTTGGTTAGGTCTATCTCATTTGGGGGAGGGGGGGGGGGGGGGGGGGGGGACGCCAAAGAAAATCTGGCCTTGGGCGCCACATTGGGTAGAGCCGGCTCTGCACATACTACTATTTAAACTGGACTTCTAACTGGTTAACATTTTTTTCCTGTTCTACTGCATTTATCATAGCTATTGTGAGGCTAATGCAAAGCTATTGCTACCATAATGTCTTTGCTAGGTCAATGCTAATGCTACATCTATCTATAAAAGCAAGGATTCCTGCATTTCAGGGACAGACAGAGCTGAGACTTTCAACATGGCTGCTGCTTGGTTCAAGGATGTGCAACATCAGATTTGCTTGGACTTTATTGACATCGTCCATTAAATATTTCTTAAATAGAGCTTTGCAGATTAACTCAGTGTTGAGAAAATTGTAGATGATGTCACAGGTTTTCTCAAATAAAGCAAGTTCCTTTGCTGCTGATGATGTCATAGGTTCTCTCAGAGTCCCAAGCCCGGATAAAGGAGGAGGGTTGGACGTTTTAGCTAGCAATTCCACCCCACATAACAAACTTTTAATTAAATTTGATATTTTAACATTACAAAACAAAATGTATTTATGTAATGTAGGTCTAAAACATACCTGTCAAGTATGGCCGGGAAACTCCCGTATTTTACCCCTCTTTTTCGCCATCTTCCCATATTAGTATTTTCCCATAAATATCCCATATTTTATTGTAATAATAATGAAAAGATGCCTTACTAAACTGAACGCCATCACAAGCCTCGTGAGAACTCCACCTGAAATGGCCTGAGTGTCAGTCCTCCCTTAGATACAGTATTTCTTACCCTTCCTTAGCGAGGGCCGATGATGGTCACAATTATACAATAAAATAAATTAATTTATCTATAAAAGCAAAAAAGGTCTCTGTGTGTGTGTGTGTATGTGTGTGTGTGCGTGCGTGCGCGTGCGCGTGTGTGTGTGTGGAGCGAATATCTCCCCTACACGTGTGAGTTCGACCTGTAACTTAGTCAATGGGTTCCAAATACCCCAAGTGTGTGAATCTGTTATTTTGGAGTAATTTGGTGTAGCAAAATGTTCAAAACGTTACATTTTAAATTACGGCCCTCTCAGTAATGAGCGCCGTATAGAACGCGCTACTTCCAGTAGTATGACGTCACACTGACGCAGTTTGTTTGGGTTCAAAGAAAAAAAAAGGTCAATATTAAAAAAGTTTTTGTACTGCTAAAAGTGATTCAAGTTAATATTTTATGGTTATTTAAAATTATTCCCGTGATTCCAAACTTCCTTTAAATCGTGGGTCATGGACTTCACTTCCTCCTCCGTCTCATGACTGTGGGCGGCGGGTTTGCTGACGGCCATTAGCCGACCTTATCACAAACATTCTGCTTCTTCAGACAGAGGAATGTAACATTTTTGTGAATGGATGGGTCCACAACACGGCTCCACTATGATTATTGTTTGTTCTGTGCAAGTGTGAGTGTTTCTTCTTATATTATTCCATGTGTTAAGATGCTAGCAACTACAATGTAAGCACACACACACACGGCTAATGCGCATGCGTGCACTACACCAGGATATACTTGCGACTTTGGTGTTGTAAAACGTTTATTTTTGTGGTACTTCCATGTCTCTTTTTTTTCCTTTTTTTTTATTTCTCAACAACCTGTGACGGATTATGTGCATGACGCGCGTGTGAGGGATAACACGGAGATGGAGGTAGACAGTATTTATAATAAAAATATACTAAATGAGTAAAAGAAAACAAAAAACTATACAATACTTATACAAAAAGTACACAAAACAACAACAGAAATGTACAAAAATATACAAAAAGGCTCCAAAAACACACAAAATGTCTCAAAATAAATATTTATACACAAAATGACAACTGAAATGCACAAAGCTACACCAAAAAAGATACAAAAACACACAAAATAACTCCAGAATCACACTACCCACGGCAACAAAAAACTATAATTACAAAAAAAAATGCACAAAAAGACAATAGATACAACAATACACATGACTCCATACATTACAGAAAAATACACCAAACAAAAAAAATATAAAAATGAGTAAAAAAAAAAACAAACACATTTATCATGTTCATGCTGAATAGAATTAAACAGGTAAATCTCACTCACACTATTTTACTTTGCACCTGCAAATAAACCCCTTTATAACACTACACAGTAACAGAGTATGTACACCTCTTTGTACATCCAACCTTCATAACACATACTCATTTGGACATTAATGACAACACTACTTAAGCTCCTCCCACTATATGAATGCATACTTCCGACGGGGACTACACTAGTTCATTTAATTGCAAAAAAAAAAATTAAAAAAACATGCATTGCTGATTTAAAAAGATTGCACTACAGGTAGTGTTGACCTTAGACAGCATGTGCAGACAAGGCAAAAAAAAAACAACTGTGCCAGGAATGTCTGGCCCACAAACCATAGCCTTCCATACTACACACCAGTGTGCTGTCTACTCACACACTCAATAAGGCTAACTGAGTTCATAAGTATTTAATTATGAATTATATATTTTTTTTATTTCAAAGCATTGTTTTCCTTTGTTTCTATCTCTTCTTTTTGTCAGTGACACTTTCTCACTTTTATACTTTATTTAGATTAACATCATATTTCCAACTGCACACAGGTGTCATTTATTTTTCATTGTCAATGATTATAAATTTTCCTCATTGTGGGATTAATTATTTTATAGCTTATAGTCTGTACTGTACAGACTTTATTGAGTTTAAAGCCCCCTCCACCAAAAAAACTAATGTTTTTATTGGTGGTTTATACTGAGATAAATAAAACTGTTGTGAAATGTTTAATCATATTGTGTTATTTTGTGCATATGTACATTTTACTGTCAATACATTAATGAACAGTTGTGTGATGTGGTGTTTTCCCACAAATGAGGACACAAGTCACTTTTATTTCATAGTTATAGTTTTTATTCATAAATCTATAAAAGTAACTCTGTAAACACAGGTAAAGTGTGATCTGATCAATATTTGATAGTCTGCTGATTTATTTCATTGTGTCCTAATAAACTATTGCCTTAACTTTAACTTTACCTTTTAACTTTACGCTTTGTTTAAAAACAAACTGTAATAGATGAGGTGTTTTATTTCACATATGAAACATGTATGTTTTAATCATTTCTATCATTTGTTGAACTCTTAGAAATCAACCTGCTGTGCATGTGATTGGTGCACATTTATCTCTACATCAGCAACTTCTGATTGTTCTTCAGATCAGTTTTACATAAAAATATCAAAACATGTCAGGTCTGTGACACAACAACAGATTGATCACTTAAAAGTTATTTTTTTCAATTTAGTTCACTTTAGCTTTCACAGTCATGACAAATCTCTAAACATAAACAAAATAAGCAAATTGATATAATATTTACAGTATGTTGGTCTCACTGGAGCTAAACTTCAGAATCTGAAGAGAAAAAAACACATTTCACACATTTCCTGAACCAGGGATACAGAAACACATAGATCACAGGGTTAAGCAGAGAGTTGAAGAAAAACAGGCAAATAACAAAAATGTAAGATGATAGACTTTTCTCTCCAAACCCTGATGTAAGTGAAACAAGGTAAAATGGAGTTAAACACATTAGAAACACAACAACCACTACACCCAGAGTTCTAGCAGCTTTCAGCTCTGACCTGTTAACCTTCAGTGAACTCTGAAGTGTCACCACTGTAACATGAGAGCGCATGGCCTGGGCCTGAGACACAGCCACCATAAACACACATACAGGACCACTATGATGCTGACTGGAATGAAGAATGTGAAAATTAACTTCACCAATTGTGTTTGTGTGATTAATGTACATTAGTTTCCTCTGAAACAATATCATGCCCCTGTAAAAAATCCCTTTTAATAATGATAAACAGTTTTAACTTCAAAATAACAAATATAATGTAATTTTCTAGAAACAACATACTCAGCATTTATTAAAAACACTCAGTGCTGAGATCTGATTCTTATTCTCATACATTATATCAATAATCCTTTCATAGGAGTGCTGTAAACATAGTAGAAGAATCAGTGAAGCTGAACACCTGTGACTCATTCTCCATTTATTTCGGATTCTATTTATTTTCACATTAATTTTAAAACCTTTTTACTGGGATCCATAATTAGGGCCCGAGCACAACAGTGCGTAGGACCCTATTGTGATGCACCTCGTTTTATTATTATTAATATTCTTCTTCTTACTAAAACGTTATCACATTTTTGAGGACCTACACACATTAAAAATCACAGAGTGCTGGGTGGGTTCATAAATTTAGGCCCGTCAGGTGGGAGCTCGGCCCCTCTGTTGATGGCTGGACCAACGTGTAGGGCACAATTACATTGGGGTGGTGTGGTCAAGCGTGTTGGGGCGATGGGCTTTTGCGGGGCATTCGGGGTCATTGCTGGGTTTACCCGGGGTATGTGGAGGTGTCTCTCCTCTTCGGGTGTGGTTGGGTGCCTGGCTCGTCTCCTGGTGGTCTTTGGGACGGTCTCCGCGGTATATGAGCCCTGGGCGGCCTGGCGCACCAGTGTGGGGAGTGGGTGCGCTTGGGAGATGCAGGTGTCTGTACCAGGGTTGCATGGCTCTTCGGGATGATTTTTTTTTGCTGGGAGGTGGTGCTTGCTGTTCTGGTGGGTGGTTTGCGCTTTCAATTGCTGTCTCGTTGTCTGCCGGCAGATGATTGGCTCCGGTCACCCTTGGCTGGGGCTGCTGCACAACGCCAAGTATGTTGCCGTTGGTGTGACTCCTTCTCGTGGCAGCGGCTGTTGGTCGCGCACCGGCCGGGGGGGGCGTCGCCCCGTGGCTCATGTTTGTTCGGCAGGTGGCGGAGGCTGGGCTGCTGTCCTTCTGCCGCCTGGGGGGAGGGCTCTGGGGGGCCTTGTCCTTGGGGGGTTTCCAGTGCCGGGGTGCCCTCAGGGTCTGGTGGGCTCAAAAAAAAATAATCTGGATAAAATAACCCACACTATTCCTGTTCCTTTAATTTTAGAGGGTTTATTTATCATCAGAACGACTAGTTTCAAACCTACTTGAAAATACAAATGCTGAGGGACCCAAGATGTTCCCCCTCATACAAGTTAAAATATGAGGGTGACCTTTCATCAATCTTTCCATCTACCTTCAGAACAAGTTCACATGGTACCAGAACTTGTTCACCTGTTACCAAAAATAGTTCACATGGTACCAGAACTAGTTCACATGGTACCAGAACTAGTTCACATGGTATCAGAACAAGTCCATCAGGTACTTGAAACTAGTCCATCAGGTACTGAACTAGTCTACCAGGTACCTGAACTAGTCCACCAGGTACCAGAACTAGTACACCAGGTACCTGAACTAGTTCACATGGTATCAGAACTAGTCCACCAGGTACCTGAACTAGTCCACCAGGTACCAGAACTAGTTCACATGGTACCAGAACTGTCGACCAGGTACCACGACTAGTCCACCACGTACCAGAACTAGTTCACATGGTAAGAGAACTAGTCCACCAGGTACCAGGTGTAGTTCTATGGTACCAGAACTAGTCCACCAGGTACCAGAACTAGTTCACATGGTACCAGAACTAGTCCACCAGGTACCAGAACTAGTTCACATGGTACCAGAAATTGTTCACCTGGTAACAGAACTAGTCCATCAGGTACTTGAACTAGTCCACCAGGTACCAGAACTAGTTCACATGGTACCAGAACAAGTCCACCAGGTACCAGAACAAGGTCACATGGTTCCAGAACTAGTCCACCAGGTACCAGAACTAGTTCACATGGTACCAGAACTAGTTCACCAGGTCCCAGAACTAGTCCATCAAGTACTTGAACTAGTCCACCAGGTACCAGAACTAGTCCACCAGGTACCAGAACAAGTTCACATGGTACCAGAACTTGTTCACCTGTTACCAGAACTAGTTCACATGGTACCAGAACTAGTCCATCAGGTACTTGAACTAGTCCACCAGGTACCAGAACTAGTTCACATGGTACCAGAACTAGTCCACCAGGTACCAGAACAAGTTCACATGATACCAGAACTAGTTCACATGGTACCAGAACTAGTTCACCAGGTACCAGAACTAGTTCACATTTTATCAGAACTAGTCCATCAGGTACTTGAACTAGTCTACCAGGTACCTGAACTAGTTCACATGGTACCTGAACTAGTCCATCAGGTACCAGAACAAGTTCACATGGTACCTGAACTAGTCCATCAGGTACCTGAACTAGTCCACCAGGTACCAGGACTAGTCTACCAGGTACCAGAACAAGTTTACATGGTACCAGAGCTAGTCCACCAAGTACTAGAACTAGTTCACATGGTACCAGAACTACTCCACCAGGTACCTGAACTAGTATACCAGGTACCAGAACTAGTTCACATGGTACCAGAACTAGTCCACCAAGTACCAAAACTAGTTCACATGGTACCAGAACTACTCCACCAGGAACCTGAACTAGTCCACGAGGTACTTCAACCAGTCCACCAGGTACCAGGACTTGTCTACCAGGTGCCAGAACTAGTTCACATGGTACCAGAACTAGTCAACATGTACCTGAACTAGTCCACCAGGTATTAGAACTAGTTCACATGGTACCAGAAACTCGTCCACCAGGTACCTGAACTAGTCCGCCAGGTACCTGGACTAGTTCACATGGTACGTGAACTAGTCCACCAGGTACCAAAACTAGTCCACCAGGTACCCAGAACTAGTTCACTTGGTACCAGAACTAGTCCACCCAGGTTACCTGAACTAGTTAACATGTACGTGAACTAGTCCACCAGCTTCCAGAACTAGTTCACATGGTACCAGAACTAGTCCACCAGGTACCAGAACTAGTTCATCAGGTAATTGTACTGGTCCACCAGGTACCTGAACTAGTTCACATGTTACCTGAACTAGTCCACCAGGTACCTGAGCTAGTCCACCAGGTACCAGAACTAGTTCATATGGTACCAGAATTAGTCCAACAGGTACCTGAACATGTCCACCAGGTACCAGAACTAGTCCACCAGGTACCTGAACTAGTCCACCAGGTACCTGTGCTAGCCCACCAGGTACCTGAACTAGTCCACTAGGTACCTGAACTAGTCCACTAGGAACCAGAACTAGTTCACATGGTTCCAGAAGTAGTCCATCAGGTACTTGTACTAGTCCACCCGGTACCTGAACTAGTTCACATGTTACCAGAACTAGTCCACTAGGTACCTGAGCGAGTCCACCAGGTACCAGAACTAGCCCACCAGGTACCTGAACTAGTTCACAAGGTACCTGAACTAGTCCACTAGGAACCAGAACTAGTTCACATGGTACCAGAACTAGTCCACCAGGTACTTGAACTAATTCACAAGGTACCAGAACTAGTCTACCAGGAACCAGAACTAGTCCACCAGTTACCAGAACAAGTTCACATGGTACCAAAACTAGTCCACCAGGTACCAGAACTAGTTCACCTGTTACCAGAACTAGCTTACATGGTACCAGAACTAGTCCATCAGGTACTTGAACTAGTCCTCCAGGCACCAGAACTAGTCCACCAGGTACCAGCACTAGTTCACATGGTACCAGAACTAGTTCACCAGGTACCAGCACTAGTTCACATGGTACCAGAACTAGTTCACCAGGTACCAGCACTAGTTCACATGGTACCAGAACTAGTCCATCAGGTACTTGTACTAGTCCACCAGGTACCTGAACTAGTTCACATGTTACCTGAACTAGTCCACCAGGTACCTGAACTAGTCCACCAGGTACCAGAACTAGTTCACATGGTACTAGAACTAGTCCACCAGGTACCTGAACTAGTTCACATGTTACCTGAACTAGTCCACCAGGTACCTGAACTAGTCCACCAGGTACCAGAACAAGTTCACATGGTACCAGAACTAGTCCAACAGGTACCGGAACTAGTCCACCAGGTACAAGAACTAGTTCACATGGTACCAGAACTAGTCCACCAGGTACCTGAACTAGTCCACCAGGTACCAGAACTAGTTCACATGGTACCAGAACTGTCGGCCAGGTACCAGGACTAGTCCACCACGTGCCTGAACTAGTTCACATGGTACCTAAACTAGTCCACCAGGTACCAGAACAAGTTCACATGGTACCAGAACTAGTCCACCAGGTACTATGACTAGTCCACCAGGTACCAGAACTAGTTACATGGTACCTGAACTAGTCCACCAGGTACCAGAAATAGTTCACATGGTACCTGAACTAGTCCACCAGGTACCTGAACTAGTCCACATGGTATCTTAACTAGTCCATCAGGTACTTGAACTAGTTAACATGTTACCTGAACTAGTCCACCAGGTACTAGAAACTAGTACACCAGGTACCAGAACTAGTACACCAGGTACCTGAACTTGTCCACCAGGTACCAAAACTAGTCCACCAGGTACCTGAACTAGTCCACCAGGTACCAGAACTAGTTCACATGGTACTAGAACTAGTCCACCAGGTACCTGAACTAGTTCACATGTTACCTGAACTAGTCCACCAGGTACCTGAACTAGTCCACCAGGTACCAGAACAAGTTCACATGGTACCAGAACTAGTCCAACAGGTACCGGAACTAGTCCACCAGGTACAAGAACTAGTTCACATGGTACCAGAACTAGTTCACATGGTACCAGAACTGTCGGCCAGGTACCAGGACAAGTCCACCACGTGCCTGAACTAGTTCACATGGTACCTAAACTAGTCCACCAGGTACCAGAACAAGTTCACATGGTACCAGAACTAGTCCACCAGGTACTATGACTAGTCCACCAGGTACCAGAACTAGTTCACATGGTACCTGAACTAGACCATCAGGTACCAGAAATAGTTCACATGGTACCTGAACTAGTCCACCAGGTACCTGAACTAGTCCACATGGTATCTTAACTAGTCCATCAGGTACTTGAACTAGTTAACATGTTACCTGAACTAGTCCACCAGGTACTAGAAACTAGTACACCAGGTACCAGAACTAGTACACCAGGTACCTGAACTTGTCCACCAGGTACCAAAACTAGTCTACCAGGTACCTGAACTAGTCCACCAGGTACCTGAACTAGTTCACATGGTACCAGAACTAGTCCACCAGGTACCAGAACTAGTTCACATGGTACCAGAACCGTCGACCAGGTACCAGGACTAGTCCACCACGTACCAGAACTAGTTCACATGGTAATAGAACTAGTCCACCAGTTACCAGGTGTAGTTCACATGGTTCCAGAACTAGTCCACAAGGTACCAGAACTAGTCCACCAAGTACCAGAACAAGTTCATATGGTACCAGGACTAGTCTACCAGGTACCTGAACTAGTCCACCAGGTTCCTCGAACTAGTCCACCAGGTACCAGGACTTGTCTACCAGGTGCCAGAACTAGTTCACATTATACCAGAACTAGTTCAACATGTACCTGAACTAGTCCACCAGGTATTAGAACTAGTTCACATGGTACCAGAACTAGTTCACATGGTACGTGAACTAGTCCACCAGGTACCAAAACTAGTCCACCAGGTACCAGAACTAGTTCACTTGGTACCAGAACTAGTCCACCAGGTACCTGAACTAGTTAACATGTTAAGTGAACTAGTCCACCAGCTTCCAGAACTAGTTCACATGGTACCAGAACTAGTCCACCAGAGACCAGGACTAGTCCACCACATACCAGAACTAGTTCACATGGTAAGAGAACTAGTCCACCAGGTACCAGGTGTAGTTCACATGGTACCAGAACTCGTCCACCAGGTACCAGAACTAGTCCACCAGATACCAGAACTAGTTCACCAGGTATCAGAACTAGTCCACCAGGTACCAGAACAAGTTCATATGGTACCAGAACTAGTCCACCAGGTACCTGAACGAGTCCACAGGTACCAGGAATAGTTGACATGATACCAGAACTAGTTCACCAGGTACCAGGACTAGTCCACCAGGTACCAGAACTAGTTCACATGGTACCTGAACTAGTTCACATGGTACCTGAACTAGTCCACCAGGTACCAGAACTAATTCACATGGTACCAGAACTAGTCCACCAGGGACCAGAACTAGTTCACATGGTACCAGAACTAGTCCACCAGGTACCAGAACTAGTTCACATGGTACCAGAACTAGTCCACATGATACCAGAACTAGTCTACCAGGTACCAGAACTAGTTCACATGGTATCAGAACTAGTCCATCAGGTACCAGAACTAGTCCACCAGGTACCAGAACAAGTTCACATGATACCAGAACTAGTCCACCAGGTAACAGAACTAGTTCACATGGTACCTGAACTAGTCCACCAGGTACCTGAACTAGTCCACCAGGTACCAGGACTAGTTTACCAGGTACCAGAACTAGTTCACATGGTACCAGAACTAGTCCACCAAGTACCAAAACAAGTTCACATGGTACCAGAACTTGTTCACCTGTTACCAGAACTAGTTCACATGGTACCAGAACTAGTCCATCAGGTACTTGAACTAGTCCACCAGGTACCAGAACTAGTTCACATGGTACCAGAACTAGTCCACCAGGTACCAGAACAAGTTCACATGATACCAGAACTAGTTCACCAGGTACCAGAACTAGTTCACATGGTACCAGAACTAGTTCACCAGGTACCAGAACTAGTTCACATGTTATCAGAACTACTCCATCAGGTACTTGAACTAGTCCATCAGGTACTTGAACTAGTCCACCAGGTACCAGAACAAGTTCACATGGTACCTGAACTAGTCCACAAGGTACCAGGACTGGTCTACCAGGCACCAGAACAAGTTCACATGGTACCAGAGCTAGTCCACCAAGTACTAGAACTAGTTCACATGGTACCAGAACTACTCCACCAGGTACCAGAACTAGTTCACATGGTACCAGAACTAGTCCACCAAGTACCAGAACTAGTTCACATTTTATCAGAACTAGTCCATCAGGTACTTGAACTAGTCCACCAGGTACCTGAACTAGTTCACATGGTACCAGAACTAGTCCACCAGGTACCAGAACAAGTTCACATGGTACCAGAACTAGTCCACCAGGTACCAGAACTAGTTCATCAGGTAATTGTACTGGTCCACCAGGTACCTGAACTAGTTCACATGTTACCTGAACTAGTCCACCAGGTACCTGAGCTAGTCCACCAGGTACCAGAACTAGTCCAACAGGTACCTGAACATGTCCACCAGGTACCAGAAATAGTCCACCAGGTACCTGAACTAGTCCACCAGGTACCTGTGCTAGCCCACCAGGTACCTCAACTAGTCCACTAGGAACCAGAACTAGTTCACATGGTTCCAGAAGTAGTCCATCAGGTACTTGTACTAGTCCACCAGGCACCTGAACTAGTTCACATGTTACCAGAACTAGTCCACTAAGTACCTGAGCGAGTCCACCAGGTACCAGAACTAGCCCACCAGGTACCTGAACTAGTTCACAAGGTACCTGAACTAGTCCACTAGGAACCAGAACTAGTTCACATGGTACCAGAACTAGTCCACCAGGTACTTGAACTAATTCACAAGGTACCAGAACTAGTCTACCAGGAACCAGAACTAGTCCACCAGTTACCAGAACAAGTTCACATGGTACCAAAACGAGTCCACCAGGTACCAGAACTAGTTCACCTGTTACCAGAACTAGCTTACATGGTACCTGAACTCGTTCACGTTCCCTGAACTAGTCCACCAGGTACCTGAACTAGTCCACCAGGTACCAGAACTAGTTGACATGGTACCAGAACTAGTTCACCAGGTACCAGCACTAGTTCACATGGTACCAGAACTAGTTCACCAGGTACCAGCACTAGTTCACATGGTACCAGAACTAGTCCATCAGGTACTTGTACTAGTCCACCAGGTACCTGAACTAGTTCACATGGTACCTAAACTAGTCCACCAGGTACAAGGACTAGTCCACCAGGC
>NW_021145043.1:0-61369 GCF_900634775.1 Gouania willdenowi | reverse complement strand
GGATGAATTTTATTAGATGGAAGCACATTGCTATGGCAAATAGAGCAGGCTGTGAAAAGTGGGAGGGGCCTATCATGACAGGAAAATCTTTTGCCATTTCTTGGTAAATGCAATATCTCAGTTGTTTTACACCAATTTACACCAAATTTGCTCAGGCAATTCCCAAAACAGTGCTATACGTGACCGTGGAGTTACCGCCCCCGGCCGCTACATCGGAAACTATGACGCCGCTCGCGGCTTTAATTCCTATTATTATTATTATTATACCCCGCCGCCTTTGATCGCTAATTCGACCCCCTAAAAATGCCCGAAAACTCACCGAAATTTGCACGCACCTCAGGCCTGGCGAAAAATTTGAAAATTTGGTGGCGTGAAAAAAAACAGACAGAAAACGCACGCTATGCGTGCGTTTTCGCCGCCAAAACAAACGATGGAACCACACGACCGCCAGGTCTGACCGATTTGCACGAAAATCGCCACATGTAGTCTTCGCCCCAGAATGAGCAAAAAGTTACATTGTGACCCTGCCCAAAACCAAACAGGAAGTCAGCCATCTTGGGTCAAAGGTCAAAAATGGCGTTTCGCCCTCGAAACGCATCTGCGCTATCTAGTCTGAGGCGATTCATCCGATTCGCTTAAAACTTGGCAACACCACATAGGACCCATTGAAGATGAAAAGTTATCGAAAGAATTTTCGTATCTGTCACGGTTTGTCGTGGCGCCGCCACAAAAATGCAATGCTAATTTTCGTTAGCACGCAAAAAATTCCAAATCTCCATAACTCTGACACACAAACTTCAATCAGCTTCAAATTTCACACAAAGGACATGTGCCCAAGCTTGGTCATGACTGCTATGAAACATTTCCCATCATGCCTTGTGTTTTCGACCGGTGTCATTTAAGGTCATGTACACGGTTAGCATTTACAGGACGCCGTTCTAGGAAAAAGCTTATAACTCTAGAATGCAAAGTTCAAACTGCTTCATATTTGATACACACGATCACTGTCCACAGCTAAACAACAAACGATAACCAATTTACCCACAATGCCTTGCGTTCTCAGAGGGCGCCGCTTCTGTGGTCGTCCTACACGAGCAGCTGTAGCGGACAGACGATATGTCGTGTTGACTTCAAAACACTGTAGGATGAATCTTATTAGATGGAAGCACATTGTTATGGCAAATAAAGCAGGCTGTGAAAAGTGGGAGGGGCCTATAATGACACGGGAGAATCCTTCGCCATCAGCACGCTATAATAGGAAAATGCTTATAACGCTTCAATGCAAAGTTCAAACTGCTTCATATTTGATACACACGATGATTGTCCATCCATAAACAACGCTCGATGACCAAATTACCCATCATGGCCAGTGGGAGGGGCCTATAATGACACATGAAAATCCCTCGCCATAACTACGCCATTATACAAAAACGCTTATAACTCTAGAGTGCAAAGTTCAAACTGCTTCATATTTGATACACACGATCACTGTCCACAGCTAAACAACAAACGATAACCAATTTACCCATAATGCCTTGCGTTCTCAGAGGGCGCCGCTTCTGTGGTCGTCCTACACGAGCAGCTGTAGCGGACAGACGATATGTCGTGTTGACTTCAAAACACTGTAGGATGAATCTTATTAGATGGAAGCACATTGCTATGGCAAATAGAGCAGGCTGTGAAAAGTGGGAGGGGCCTATCATGACACAGGAAAATCCCTCGCCATAACTACGCCGTTATACGAAAACGCTTGCAACTCCAGAATGCAAAGTTCAAACTGCTTCATATTTGATACACACGATGATTGTCCATCCATGAACAACACTCGATGACCAAATTACCCATCATGGCCAAAGGGAGGGGCCTATAATGACACACGAAAATCCCTCGCCATGACTACGCCGTTATAAGAAAACGCTTATAACTCTAGAATGCAAAGTTCAAACTGCTTCATATTTGATACACATGATGACCGTACAGCCATTAACAAAACTCGAGAACCAATTTACCCATAATGCCTTGCGTTCTCAGAGGGCGCCACTTCTGTGGTCGTCCAACACGAGTAGCTGTAGCGGACAGACGATATGTCGTGTTGACTTCAAAACACTGTAAGATGAACCTACACAGAGGGGAGCAAATTGCTATGGAAGAAAAAACAGGCTGTGATCAGTGGGAGGGGCCTATAATGACACGGGAGAATCCTTCGCCATCAGCACGCTATAATAGGAAAATGCTTATAACGCTTCAATGCAAAGTTTAAACTGCTTCATATTTGATACACACGATCACTGTCCAGAGCTAAACAACAAACGATGACCAATTTACCCACAATGCCTTGCGTTCTCAGAGGGCGCCGCTTCTGTGGTCGTCCTACACGAGCAGCTGTAGCGGACAGACGATATGTCGTGTTGACTTCAAAACACTGTACGATGAATCTTATTAGATGGAAGCACATAGCTATGGCAAATAGAGCAGGCTGTGAAAAGTGGGAGGGGCCTATCATGACACAGGAAAATCCCTCGCCATAACTACGCCGTTATACAAAAACGCTTATAACTCTAGTGTGCAAAGTTCAAACTGCTTCATATTTGATACACACGATCACTGTCCACAGCTAAACAACAAACGATAACCAATTTACCCACAATGCCTTGCGTTCTCAGAGGGCGCCGCTTCTGTGGTCGTCCTACACGAGCAGCTGTAGCGGACAGACGATATGTCTTGTTGACTTCAAAACACTGTAGGATGAACCTACACAGAGGGTAGAAAATTGCTATGGAAGAAAAAACAGGCTGTGATCAGTGGGAGGGGCCTATAATGACACGGGAGAATCCTTCGCCATCAGCACGCTATAATAGGAAAATGCTTATAACGCTTCAATGCAAAGTTCAAACTGCTTCATATTTGATACACACAATGATTGTCCATCCATAAACAAGGCTCAATGACCAAATTACCCATCATGGCCAGTGGGAGGGGCCTATAATGACACATGAAAATCCCTCGCCATAACTACGCCATTATACGAAAACGCTTATAACTCTAGATTGCAAAGTTCAAACTGCTTCATATTTGATACACATGATCTCTGTCCACAGCTAAACAACAAACGATAACCAATTTACCCACAATGCCTTGCGTTCTCAGAGGGCGCCGCTTCTGTGGTCGTCCTACACGAGCAGCTGTAGCGGAGAGACGATATGTCGTGTTGACTTCAAAACACTGTAGGATGAACCTACACAGAGGGTAGCAAATTCCTATTGAAGAAACAACAGACTGTGGTTAGTGGGAGTGGCCTAAAATGTCACTGGAAAATTCTTCGCCATCAACACGCTATAATAGGAAAATGCTTATGACGCTCCAATGCAAAGTTCAAACTGCTTCATATTTGATACACACGATGATTGTCCATCGATGAACAACGCTCGATGACCAAATTACCCATCATGGCCAGTGGGAGGGGCCTATCATGACACAGGAAAATCCTTTGCCATAACTAAGCCGTTATACGAAAACGCTTACAACTCCAGGCCAATTCCCAAATTCCCAACAGTGGTATACGTGACCGTGGGTTACCGCCCCCGGCCGCTTCATCGGAACCTATGACGCCGCTCGCGGCTTTAATTTCCTATTATTATTATACCCCGCCCGCCTTTGATCGCTAATTCGACCCCCTAAAAATGCCCGAAAACTCACCGAAATTTGCACGCACCTCAGGCCTGGCGAAAAATTTGATAATTTGGTGGCGTGAAAAAAAACGGACAAAAAACGCACACGTAGCGTGCGTTTTCGCCGCCAAAACAAACGATGGAACCACACGACCGCCAGGTCTGACCGATTTGCACGAAAATCGCCACATGTAGTCTTCGCCCCAGAATGAGCAAAAAGTTACATTGTGACCCCGCCCAAAACCAAACAGGAAGTCAGCCATCTTGGGTCAAAGGTCAAAAATGGCGTTTCGCCCTCGAAACGCATCTGCGCTATCTAGTCTGAGGGGATTCATCCGATTCGCTTAAAACTTGGCAACACCACATCGGACCCATTGAAGATGAAAAGTTATCGAAAGAATTTTTGTATCTGTCACGGTTTGGTCGTGGCGCCGCCACAAAACTGCAATGCTAATTTTCGTTAGCACGCAAAAAATTCCAAATCTCCATAACTCTGACACACAAACTTCAATCAGCTTCAAATTTCACACAAAGGACATGTGCCCAAGCTTGGTCATGACTGCTTTGAAACATTTCCCATCATGCCTTGTGTTTTCGACCGGTGTCATTTAAGGTCATGTACACGGTTAGCATTTACAGGACGCCGTTCTAGGAAAAAGCTTATAACTGTAGAATGCAAAGTTCAAACTGCTTCATATTTGATACACACGATCACTGTCCAGAGCTAAACAACAAACGATAACCAATTTACCCATAATGCCTTGCGTTCTCAGAGGGCGCCGCTTCTGTGGTCATCCTACACGAGCAGCTGTAGCGGAAAGACGATATGTCGTGTTGACTTGAAAACACTGTAGGATGAACCTACACAGAGGGGAGCAAATTGCTATGGAAGAAAAAACAGGCTGTGATCAGTGGGAGGGGCCTATAATGACACGGGAGAATCCTTCGCCATCAGCACGCTATAATAGGAAAATGCTTATAACGCTTCAATGCAAAGTTCAAACTGCTTCATATTTGATACACACGATGATTGTCCATCCATAAACAACGCTCAATGACCAAATTACCCATCATGGCCAGTGGGAGGGGCCTATAATGACACATGAAAATCCCTCGCCATAACTACGCCATTATACAAAAACGCTTATAACTCTAGAGTGCAAAGTTCAAACTGCTTCATATTTGATACACACGATCACTGTCCACAGCTAAACAACAAACGATAACCAATTTACCCACAATGCCTTGCGTTCTCAGAGGGCGCCGCTTCTGTGGTCGTCCTACACGAGCAGCTGTAGCGGACAGACGATATGTCGTGTTGACTTCAAAACACTGTAGGATAAATCTTATTAGATGGAAGCACATTGCGATGGAAAATATACCAGGCTGTGAAAAGTGGGAGGGGCCTATCATGACACAGGAGAATCCTTCGCCATCAGCACGCTGTAATAGGAAAAAGCTTATAACTCTAGAATGCTAAATTCAAACTGCTTCATATTTGATACACACGACGACTGTCCAGCCATAAACAAAACTCCATAACCAATTTACCCATAATGCCTTGCGTTCTCAGAGGGCGCCGCTTCTGTGGTCGTCCTACACGAGCAGCTGTAGCGGACAGACGATATGTCGTGTTGACTTCAAAACACTGTAGGATGAATCTTATTAGATGGAAGCACATTGCTATGGCAAATAGAGCAGGCTGTGAAAAGTGGGAGGGGCCTATCATGACACAGGAAAATCCTTTGCCATAACTACGCCGTTATACGAAAACGCTTACAACTCCAGGCCAATTCCCAAATCCCCAACAGTGGTATACGTGACCGTGGGTTACCGCCCCCGGCCGCTTCATCGGAACCTATGACGCCGCTTGCGGCTTTAATTAGGTTCCGATGTCCCAGAATGGGACAGAGGAACCTATTGTTTTCGCTTTTATTTCCTATTATTATTATTATACCCCGCCCGCCTTTGATCGCTAATTCGACCCCCTAAAAATGCCCGAAAACTCACCGAAATTTGCACGCACCTCAGGCCTGGCGAAAAATTTGATAATTTGGTGGCGTGAAAAAAAACGGACAAAACAACAATGGAACCACACGACCGCCAGGTCTGACCGATTTGCACGAAAATCGCCACATGTAGTCTTCGCCCCAGAATGAGCAAAAAGTTACATTGTGACCCCGCCCAAAACCAAACAGGAAGTCAGCCATCTTGGGTCAAAGGTCAAAAATGGCGTTTCGCCCTCGAAACGCATCTGCGCTATCTAGTCTGAGGGGATTCATCCGATTCGCTTAAAACTTGGCAACACCACATAGGACCCATTGAAGATGAAAAGTTATCAAAAGAATTTTCGTATCTGTCACGGTTTGGTCGTGGCGCCGCCACAAAACTGCAATGCTAATTTTCGTTAGCATGCAAAAAATTCCAAATCTCCATAACTCTGACACACAAACTTCGATCAGCTTCAAATTTCACACAAAGGACATGTGCCCAAGCTTGGTCATGACTGCTTTGAAACATTTCCCATCATGCCTTGTGTTTTCGACCGGTGTCATTTAAGGTCATGTACACGGTTAGCATTTACAGGACGCCGTTCTAGGAAAAAGCTTATAACTCTAGAATGCAAAGTTCAAACTGCTTCATATTTGATACACATGATGACCGTACAGCTATAAACAAAACTCGAGAACCAATTTACCCATAATGCCTTGCGTTCTCAGAGGGCGCCGCTTCTGTGGTCGTCTTACACGAGCAGCTGTAGCGGACAGACGATATGTTGTGTTGACTTCAAAACACTGTAGGATGAACCTACACAGAGGGTAGCAGATTGCTATGGAAGAAAAAACAGGCTGTGATCAGTGGGAGGGGCCTATAATGACACGGTAGAATCCTTCGCCATCAGCACGCTATAATAGGAAAATGCTTATAACGCTTCAATGCAAAGTTCAAACTGCTTCATATTTGATACACACGATGATTGTCCATCCATAAACAACGCTCGATGACCAAATTACCCATCATGGCCAGTGGGAGGGGCCTATAATGACACATGAAAATCCCTCGCCATAACTACGCCTTTATACAAAAACGCTTATAACTCTAGATTGCAAAGTTCAAACTGCTTCATATTTGATACACACGATCACTGTCCAGAGCTAAACAACAAACGATAACCAATTTACCCACAATGCCTTGCGTTCTCAGAGGGCGCCGCTTCTGTGGTCGTCCTACACGAGCAGCTGTAGTGGACAGACGATATGTCGTGTTGACTTCAAAACACTGTAGGATGAACCTACACAGAGGGGAGCAAATTGCTATGGAAAATATACCAGGCTGTGAAAAGTGGGAGGGGCCTATCATGACACAGGAGAATCCTTCGCCATCAGCACGCTGTAATAGGAAAAAGCTTATAACGCTTCAATGCAAAGTTTAAACTGCTTCATATTTGATACACACGATGATTGTCCATCCATAAACAACGCTCGATGACCAAATTACCCATCATGGCCAGTGGGAGGGGCCTATAATGACACATGAAAATCCCTCGCCATATCTACGCCGTTTTACGAAAACGCTTACAACTCCAGAATGCAAAGTTCAAACTGCTTCATATTTGATACACACGATCACTGGCTACAGCTAAACAACAAACGATAACCAATTTACCCATAATGCCTTGCGTTCTCAGAGGGCGCCGCTTCTGTGGTCGTCCTACACGAGCAGCTGTAGCGGACAGACGATATGTCGTGTTGACTTGAAAACACTGTAGGATGAATCTTATTAGATGGAAGCACATTGCGATGGAAAATATACCAGGCTGTGAAAAGTGGGAGGGGCCTATCATGACACAGGAGAATTCGTCGCCATCAGCACGCTGTAATAGGAAAAAGCTTATAACTCTAGAATGCTAAATTCAAACTGCTTCATATTTGATACACACGACGACTGTCCAGCCATAAACAAAACTCCATAACCAATTTACCCATAATGCCTTGCGTTCTCAGAGGGCGCCGCTTCTGTGGTCGTCCTACACGAGCAGCTGTAGCGGACAGACGATATGTCGTGTTGACTTCAAAACACTGTAGGATGAATCTTAATAGATGGAAGCACATTGCTATGGCAAATAGAGCAGGCTGTGAAAAGTGGGAGGGGCCTATCATGACACAGGAAAATCCCTCGCCATAACTACGCCGTTATACGAAAATGCTTATATCTCTAGAGTGCAAAGTTCAAACTGCTTCATATATGATACACACGATCACTGTCCAGAGCTAAACAACAAACGATAACCAATTTACCCACAATGCCTTGCGTTCTCAGAGGGCGCCGCTTCGGTGGTCGTCCTACACGAGCAGCTGTAGCGGACAGACGATATGTCGTGTTGACTTGAAAACACTGTAGGATGAATCTTATTAGATGGAAGCACATTGCGATGGAAATTATACCAGGCTGTGAAAAGTGGGAGGGGCCTATCATGACAGGAAAATCTTTCGCCATTTCTTGGTAAATGCAATATCTCAGTTGTTTTTACACCAATTTACACCAAATTTGCTCAGGCCACTTCCCAAAACAGTGGTATACGTGACCGTGGGTTACCGCCCCCGGCCGCTTCATCGGAACCTATGACGCCGCTCGCGGCTTTAATTATAATTGTAATTGTAATTTTAAAAATCTGTTGCTGTCGTAATCTCATTAAATTCTAGTTGAGTTCAGATAATTTACTTTGTAATTGTAATTGCCTTTAAAATTCTATAAAAATGTCAATTATTTAATGCAAAACTGGTGAACATGTTCTCCACATATGTAGTTAAAATATTATTAAAATGTTTATATCAAGCTTTCCCACATTTTACCATTTTAAAAGTGTATTTTACAGCTGACTTAAGACCCGTTATCATTTGAGATGCTAACAGAAAGCTAACACAAGAGAAAGGTTAACTTTTATTAGGTTATCTATTTCAGGTTCAGTATTTCTGAATAATTGTAAAGTAAATGATAACGTACTGTAATTGTAATTTGATTTCTGAGGCTAAAAAAATAATTGTGATTTAATTGTAATTGGAAAAAATGCTGGTCACTGTAATCATAATGTACTTGTTGTTAGATTGTCCTTTGTGCTAAAAGATGGTAGCACCATGAGATTTACCGTTTAAGAGCAGCTTATTATTAGTGTCTCATCTGTGGGAAGGATGTTAATTCTGGGACGTATTAGTCTTTCTTTGAATCAGAGGCTGTTCCAGATGTTTCCTATTCTCTCCTATCTGCAGCTTTGGGCTTTTACACTATGTCTGTGTTTTTTCTCCTGAGGAAGTATCTGCTCTATGAGCTCTGGGTTTTTAGTTCTGCATTTTGTTCTTTTTTTTTTGGTTCTACTTTTTTCTCTTCCTTTGATATTCTGTGATGTGGAGTTCTTCCCCAGCATATCAACGGTTGTTCTAAACTCCTCAGTGGCCACAGTTACATGATGTTTTTTTAAATTCAGAATGAGTTATTCTGCATTAAATCATTCTGCTTCATGTTTACATGGTAATAGTAATTCCAGAACTGAGGTTTACATGGAAAACCGGTTTATTTGGCTTTAGTTAATTCCACTTTAGGTCTGGGGGTTGGGAAGGCTCTGATTGGACAGGGGGCGAACATGACGTAGAAACACAACCAACATTTTATTGTCGGCTGTAACCAGTGTTGTGCTAGTTACTGAAAAAAAAGTAACTAGTTACCGTTACTAGTTACTTCATTCACAAAGTAACTCAGTTACTATTTTGATCACTTACACCAAAAAGTAATGCGTTACTAGAAAAAGTAACCTTTGAGTTACTTAGAATTAAAGAATATCTCATTTATTTTGAGTCATTTGTGTCCGTACAGCTTCATATTAGTGCGTCCCACCTTTTTTAAATGATGACGGGCAGGCAGATGACTCTACCCACACACCTCCTGTACCAACCAGGACAAGCTAACATTGCTACCACCTACACCACTCACCAATACATGATCGATCCTGAGAACCACCTCCAAGCTACGTTCACGTTTGCTCTAAAACACCTCAAAGAGAGCACTAAGGGCCATAAAGCCTACTACGACCAAAAAGCCTCACAGGAGGAACTACAGGTTGGAGACAGAGTCTAATATTACAGTTTTGCTCAAAAACGATCATCATGCAACCAAACTAGTGAAGAAATTTCTTCTCAAATGGACCGGACCCCCAAATAAAGGTTCCCAGCACAAAGACCAAACAAAAGCTCAAGTGGGTCCACCAAAACCAAATGAAGCTATACAGAACAACCAAACTATCAGACTAGCCGTCAATCGTGAGCTGAATAAACCCTACGAGCCGAGATATGGCATTCCTAATTAGCCAACTAGTCAATGCATTCAATAACATCTACCACCTCAAGGACATAGTAAACTAAAAACTAGGACTGGAATCCACTACAAAAGCTATCCAACCTCTAATGTACATGTGGTTTACACCAGACATGACCCTAGTCATTGTAATTATTTTCTGTCACATATATCTACCTTCTGCACCTCCGCTTTATGCCTTAGGCACACCAGGAAAGTACAAGACCAAATCAATCGATCACATATTCAAACGCAACCGTCCCAGATCCGAGGGTGCACTTTGCTATAATAGGGGAAACCTCAACTACATCACAGAGAAAACAACAATATAGATTGAATATTGCCATTCTGGTTTTATACATCAAAGCATCATCTCAAGGCAAGGGCAAAATATTGAGATGTATATCGTATATCATAATACAGCTTGAAAATATTCAGACCTTTAAAAAAGGCCATATTGCCCCGCCCATTTGACGCAAAAAATATGTCGACGTCAATGTTTTGTATTGATGCGTTGTCCCAAACATATATGTTGTCCCACACCAGTCCAGAATTGATATAATGCATCAGAAATCTAGACCCTAATCAGCCAAATGCTTAGAACGAAGAAGATCTTATAACCAATAGAGAGAGATAGTAACTACTTCTCATCAAACTTTTGACAGCCGGAAGTCCCGCCTTCCCAAACCGGACTTCGGGGAAAAAAAAAAAAATTCTTTTTCACACACACACGCACGCGCACGCACACACACACACGCACACACACACACACACACACACACACACACACACACACACACACACACACACACACACACACACAACCATGAAATGCTTTGTAGAAGGGTTTTGTTTGTTAAACCTTTCAAACTAAACGGTAGCTATTCTATTTTTTCCAATATAGTACTTACTTAATTCACCAACCCCTCAACAAACCCACACTTTGTTTTTCTTTGAAAAGAAGATGCAAAAAAGCTTTCCAAATCTTACCATTCATAGCAGCAATATGACCATGTCTAACCATCACTATGCATAAGAATGCTTTGAACATCAGACTTACCTCTGAACTTTAAACACACACACGCACGCACACAGAGAGTGAGAGGGTTTCAATCACCTTTCTGCTCCAAAACTATTCATGCATTTAAGAAAATGTACAAGTTAAATATTATAGAACACTTGAATGAAACATTAGAAAAGAAGTTGATCGAGGATGCTTAATATAATTTTGATTGTTTAAGTTTTGTGCTTACATCGTTGGTATGAGAGAAATTGTGTCATCTTTGGACAGACAGTAGTGTTTCAGTTGTAAAAGGGGTTAGGCAAAATAAGTCTAGACTTCAGCTTAAACCCCTTTTGGTCAGGCATCATTTAGAGGTTGACATTCTTAATGTATACATATTTTTTTTTCTTTCTTTCTTTTTCCTGTCGTGTAATGTGTGTGATCTTTTGAATGACCTTAGATCTGGATGTTCACAATGACCGAAGAAATAAACTAACTAACAATCCAACACAGACCCTGAGTTCAGACGGCATAAAATAAAAGTGTTTTGCTTTGAAAAGAAGATGCAAAAAAGCTTTCCAAATCTTACCATTCATAGCAGCAATATGACCATGTCTGACCATCACTATGCATAAGAATGCTTTGAACATCAGACTTACCTCTGAACTTTAAACTCGTGTCACACACACACACACACACACACACACACACACACACACACACACACACGCACACACATACACACACACACACACATGCACGCACGCACGCACGCATGCACACACATTGCATTTACACACACACACACACAGGCACAATTTCAACCACCCCACCAACAAAAAAAAACAAAAAAAAAAAGCAGAAGCAGAATTGTAATCACACTATGGTAAAATATTCAAACATATCTGCAAACATCCTCTTTCTAACCCAGAAGAAACTCAATGCTACTAATCTATGTCACCATGGAATTACTTAGTATTGTCCATCATAGAGCAAACCTTGCATCCACTGCATCATCATTATCTAAATCATGCTGTTAGGATGAATGATTAAGGCCGTTTCAGCTTGTGTGAAGCAGGGTTAGTAAATTAAGAGTTGTTCGTTTTATCAGTATCATACACATCTCTGCTGTATGATGACACAGCTAAAAAAAAAAAAACATGCTCGAAACTACCACGCATGCCATAATACAAGGAAAATCCAAAATGTTGATGACAGTGCTTTTGATTTACAAATAGTTTGGAATTTCCACAACGTGGTATCGACACACTATAGTTGACTTAAGTCGGTAAAGGTACCATGAATTTTTCTGTACAGTTTTCCACGAGAGGAGGTTCATGGGGACCTCAGCATTTTCCACTTTTGGGAAGCCAAAAAGCTCATTGTGACACAAACACAGAAACATTTGTCTGTCTCTGTTGTAAAGCAATAAGAAAACTAATGTTTTAGAGGAGAAAATCTAACACCTGAACTCAGGTGAAGAGATGACTATGGCTGCACCAATCAGTGTGCTATAGTGTTCTACAGTATGTGTTTAGGTATCTGTTTGACCCTGACTGGAATTGGAGGCAAATAGATACTCAAAAATTGTAGTATATAGCACCTGGTATGTACCTATAGTTCAGGAAACACAAAAAAACTGTAAAGTTGTGCCACTACCAGGTAGGGGAAATGCAACATCAATGTTTTACATTAAAGAAATGTATACCCTGCAGATTGTTTAGCAAGTTCATTTTCCTAAACTGCATTCCAAAAGGACATATTAGTGTTGTTTATATGGCAACATGCATTAATGAGAGTGAATTGTTCCCACATTTACCACATATCTGTACTCTTAATTCTATACTAATCTGCGAATGGATGGGCTTTAATCATATAAAACTGACATGAGCAATAAAGGTCCCAGGCATTCATATTCAACTGAGGTCAATCTATATTCTGTGGATATGCCTTATGAGAAAAGTCTTTTTATCAGTTGAAATTGGAGCTAAATTCTTCTTTGTGATCAACTCAGAAAGACCTTCAGCTTTCCTTGTCATTCATGTTCAAGCCTTTTCAACCACTTGTGAGTGGGCTTTGATTGGAGTTGTGGAGTGAAGCACACATACAGCTCAGAGCTGTTCTTTAAAGAACAAAAGCATGACACATGGGACCCCTCATTTCCCCTAAATATAAGCACATATTGCACTAAGTCAGGCAACATTGATCCCACCCCATGCATTTAAATATGGTTGATGAGCTTTTACAAACCCTAAACATCATCCACAAGATACTTTTTTTTTTCTCAACAGTGATATCTTATATTTTAAAGGTATAAGCAAAATATTTGTGATTTATTCTATGGTCTAAATTTCAGCTCTTTAAAAATATACATTTTACTGTATCAGAAATAAAACCTGAGTCAATGAGATGAGACTGATGTTCAAATGATGAAAGGGTGCAAATGTACATAGTTCTATCTTTAGCAACACTTCCCAGCTGACCAATTGTCGTTTATCATCCTTTAATGAGATGTGGGGGAAAAGCCAATGAATAAAAACAAATACACACAAAAACACAGGGATTAAGTATCTAAGCACATTAAATCAAACTGCATGCAAACAAGTAAACCTTTTTTGTTTAAGGCTTTTCATTTGTTTGAGTTTATACTAATGGCATTAGGGATTAAAGATTGATTTTAGACTATTAGATTTTGGACTAACTCAAGGTTCTGGGCTAATGAGAGGATTAGAGCTATCCTCATATATGAGGATATCAGGATTCTAAGTTAAATTTGAAATGTAATGTCCACATATTGTTTGAATATTCATTATCAGGTAGTGTACAGGTCAATGGCTACCATGGACTGTCAAGGAAGTTTTGAAATCCAATTAAGGTTCAAGGTTTTAATTATTCATTTTCAATGTTTCCATGAAAAACCAGCAGCAAACACGAGAAATAGTAACGTTAAGCAACCGGTTTATGTCAGACATAATGTGTGTTGATGAGAGATGTTTACAGTCAAAAAGTAGGCATGATCTGAGATCCCCATGAATCAGCATTCATGCTTCACAAAGCCTGGCCTATGAGGATGATACATCAGGATTAGAGGAATGGGACTCCAGTGCATCTAGATGGCTGCTAATTCTATTTATTGATTGGGATTCGTACCATCCATCCCTTCATCTGTCCAACTGTCTGTCCATCCTTCTGGTCATCCATCCGTTCTCCTGTCAGTTTGTCCAAGCTGGAACTTTTCCTTGCAGACTTTGGGCAAAAGTCAAGGTTTCTCTAGTTAATCACTGGCACACAAACATACACACCTTTGAAAACATAGGAGTCGCAAATTAGTCTGACAGGCCTGTCTGTTGAAAAGCTGTACAAGGAATAAACTTCTATTAGTGTTGCTTAACAAAACAATTCTTGTTGGTTTGCTGATTTAAACCTTAGACTTTGGTGCTGTAAAGGAACATTGTCAGTTCAAGGGAAAGCAGTGTGCTGTTATGACTAAGGGCTTTGTGAATTGTGTTACTGTGTTTTTTATTTTCTTGCTATTGTAATACACCCAAATTAAGTTTTCTTTAAAAATACATACAAGTGATTTCTGACTTCCATACAGTTGAGTGAGGTATGTTCACAACCCCTAATACTAGTTGCCAATCAGTTCCTCATATATTAATGGAAAAACCACCAGTTTACACCATTGCTAAATCTTTAAAGTGATTTTTTCATGTATAAATTTATCACCCTGAAAAATATGTCAACTTTTTACATAAATGATTTGGAAGTTAAAGATACTCTTTTATTAGGGTAGCAGTTTTACCAGTATTACAAAGTTGTCATACTGGTGATGGTTTCAGAACTACTTTTATCTACACCCGAATCTATTATTGTACTATAGATATAATTGATATTAAAACATCTAAAACTATATATCGTAAAATAGAAGGGCACTACTCAAATATACAAATACAGTATACACTGAGAGTTTTTGAAGCTGAAACCGCTCAACACCATGAGGCAGAGACACCGACGTTGGTGAGGCCGGTTCAGCAGACCCTTTCCATGCTTTAGGTATTGGGCCTGCATGGATTTAATTTTTTTTTGTCCATCTCATGCCACGGATGCTTAAGGTGCAGAAAATTTGGAGAGAACACAAATACATTAAATTTGTGCTGTTCTTTAGATACTCCTTTAAGCATGCTTGCCTTGGCCTTTATCATCAGGTCATAGCATTTTACTACAAGTTGTACATGGTCTGAGACACAGCATTTGAACTGGATACGAGTCAACCTGGAAACCAGAGTTAATGGATCATGATAAACCATGTTGCCATGGGAGCCGTCAAAGCATTATTATTCTGTCATTAATTGAACCAAGACCAGACCTTCTTCTTCCACTGCATCATTGTCCAATCCCAATTATCATGTTCTTATCAAAAGTCACGACGGTTATTCGTACTATACTGCAGCTATGACACTCTAGATGCAACAATCTGATAAATTTTGGACTTCTGACACATTAAGATTTGGCATCAACAAATGTTAGGATTTTGCTCCCCATGTCTATCAGTTATCTGTGGCCTCTCATGATCCTGTCACCAGCTCAGCTTTTAAAAGACAGTGTCTGGAGACTAAAAACACCACACACAATTTTTTTTCCCCTGTGCGTCACTTCACCATGTTATTCTAAAATAGCAACTAAACCCACTTTTTTTGTTGAAATCAAAAATATTTATTTATTTATTTATTTTACAAACTTTATTTGTTGTTATGGACCAGGTGAGATTCAAACCAGTGACCCCTTGGGTAGGAAGTAGTGTTGTTGATTGATCCTAGTCCATTTCCTGACATATTTTGTTGTAAAAATGTAACAGTATTAGCCCTCTATAGGTTGAAACCTGCCTATTACAACTGAAGTTTGCTATTGGCTGAGAAAGGTGGTTTGTGACATACTAGTGGCTTCTTCTTCTGGCGCAAACAACCACTGTTAGCCCCACCCTCTTATAAAAACTGCAAGCTGTGGCAAGTAGGTTAGATTGAGAAGATTAAAAATAGAGAGGTATAGTGAGTATTGAGTAGGTAGTTATGGCATTTTTTTTTTAATTCTAACCTCGATGCACGTCAGCCAAAACCTCAGGGTTTAGTTCTGTATTATAATTTTTTTTTTTTAGAAAAGTGTAATTTATTAATCAGTCTATGAACACCATGTAAAATAACATCATGCTGGGGCTTAATACATTTCATTTATTTTAAAAGCAGAAGTGACACAAGTTTATAGCTTGTGATGTTCCTACTTTAAACAACCTAAACAAGCTAACCTTCTTTTTCAAGCTGTTTGCAACACGCCATTAACCAAGAAACAAACAACAACTTTCCTAAATCATCTTTGAAATGCAAGTGTGTGGCAAGTAGCTCCACTTCTGTGTTTTATGCTGTTCAGTTGTTGATTTTTCACTGAAAATGTTATTGATTTAATGTGCTTAGATACTTAATCCCTGTGTTTTTGTGTGTATTTGTTTTTATTCATTGGCTTTTCCCCCACATCTCATTAAAGGATGATAAACGACAATTGGTCAGCTGGGAAGTGTTGCTAAAGATAGAACTATGTACATTTGCACCCTTTCATCATTTGAACATCAGTCTCATCTCATTGACTCAGGTTTTATTTCTGATACAGTAAAATGTATATTTTTAAAGAGCTGAAATTTAGACCATAGAATAAATCACAAATATTTTGCTTATACCTTTAAAATATAAGATATCACTGTTGAGAAAAAAAAAAGTATCTTGTGGATGATGTTTAGGGTTTGTAAAAGCTCATCAACCATATTTAAATGCATGGGGTGGGATCAATGTTGCCTGACTTAGTGCAATATGTGCTTATATTTAGGGGAAAAGAGGGGTCCCATGTGTCATGCTTTTGTTCTTTAAAGAACAGCTCTGAGCTGTATGTGTGCTTCACTCCACAACTCCAATCAAAGCCCACTCACAAGTGGTTGAAAAGGCTTGAACATGAATGACAAGGAAAGCTGAAGGTCTTTCTGAGTTGATCACAAAGAAGAATTTAGCTCCAATTTCAACTGATAAAAAGACTTTTCTCATAAGGCATATCCACAGAATATAGATTGACCTCAGTTGAATATGAATGCCTGGGACCTTTATTGCTCATGTCAGTTTTATATGATTAAAGCCCATCCATTTGCAGATTAGTATAGAATTAAGAGTACAGATATGTGGTAAATGTGGGAACAATCCACTCTCATTAATGCATGTTGCCATATAAACAACACTAATATGTCCTTTTGGAATGCAGTTTAGGAAAATGAACTTGCTAAACAATCTGCAGGGTATACATTTCTTTAATGTAAAACATTGATGTTGCATTTCCCCTACCTGGTAGTGGCACAACTTTACAGTTTTTTTGTGTTTCCTGAACTATAGGTACATACCAGGTGCTATATACTACAATTTTTGAGTATCTATTTGCCTCCAATTCCAGTCAGGGTCAAACAGATACCTAAACACATACTGTAGAACACTATAGCACACTGATTGGTGCAGCCATAGTCATCTCTTCACCTGAGTTCAGGTGTTAGATTTTCTCCTCTAAAACATTAGTTTTCTTATTGCTTTACAACAGAGACAGACAAATGTTTCTGTGTTTGTGTCACAATGAGCTTTTTGGCTTCCCAAAAGTGGAAAATGCTGAGGTCCCCATGAACCTCCTCTCGTGGAAAACTGTACAGAAAAATTCATGGTACCTTTACCGACTTAAGTCAACTATAGTGTGTCGATACCACGTTGTGGAAATTCCAAACTATTTGTAAATCAAAAGCACTGTCATCAACATTTTGGATTTTCCTTGTATTATGGCATGCGTGGTAGTTTTTTTAGCTGTGTCATCATACAGCAGAGATGTGTATGATACTGATAAAACGAACAACTCTTAATTTACTAACCCTGCTTCACACAAGCTGAAACGGCCTTAATCATTCATCCTAACAGCATGATTTAGATAATGATGATGCAGTGGATGCAAGGTTTGCTCTATGATGGACAATACTAAGTAATTCCATGGTGACATAGATTAGTAGCATTGAGTTTCTTCTGGGTTAGAAAGAGGATGTTTGCAGATATGTTTGAATATTTTACCGTAGTGTGATTACAATTCTGCTTCTGCTTTTTTTTTTTGTTTTTTTTTGTTGGTGGTGTGGTTGAAATTGTGCCTGTGTGTGTGTGTGTGTAAATGCAATGTGTGTGCATGCGTGCGTGCGTGCGTGCATGTGTGTGTGTGTGTGTATGTGTGTGCGTGTGTGTGTGTGTGTGTGTGTGTGTGTGTGTGTGTGTGTGTGTGACACGAGTTTAAAGTTCAGAGGTAAGTCTGATGTTCAAAGCATTCTTATGCATAGTGATGGTCAGACATGGTCATATTGCTGCTATGAATGGTAAGATTTGGAAAGCTTTTTTGCATCTTCTTTTCAAAGCAAAACACTTTTATTTTATGCCGTCTGAACTCAGGGTCTGTGTTGGATTGTTAGTTAGTTTATTTCTTCGGTCATTGTGAACATCCAGATCTAAGGTCATTCAAAAGATCCCACACATTACACGACAGGAAAAAGAAAGAAAGAAAAAAAAATATGTATACATTAAGAATGTCAACCTCTAAATGATGCCTGACCAAAAGGGGTTTAAGCTGAAGTCTAGACTTATTTTGCCTAACCCCTTTTACAACTGAAACACTACTGTCTGTCCAAAGATGACACAATTTCTCTCATACCAACGATGTAAGCACAAAACTTAAACAATCAAAATTATATTAAGCATCCTCGATCAACTTCTTTTCTAATGTTTCATTCAAGTGTTCTATAATATTTAACTTGTACATTTTCTTAAATGCATGAATAGTTTTGGAGCAGAAAGGTGATTGAAACCCTCTCTCTCTCTCTGTGTGCGTGCGTGTGTGTGTTTAAAGTTCAGAGGTAAGTCTGATGTTCAAAGCATTCTTATGCATAGTGATGGTCAGACATGGTCATATTGCTGCTATGAATGGTAAGATTTGGAAAGCTTTTTTGCATCTTCTTTTCAAAGAAAAACAAAGTGTGGGTTTGTTGAGGGGTTGGTGAATTAAGTAAGTACTATATTGGAAAAAATAGAATAGCTACCGTTTAGTTTGAAAGGTTTAACAAACAAAACCCTTCTACAAAGCATTTCATGGTTGTGTGTGTGTGTGTGTGTGTGTGTGTGTGTGTGTGTGTGTGTGTGTGTGTGTGTGTGTGTGTGTGTGTGCGTGCGCATGCGTGTGTGTGTGAAAAAGAATTTTTTTTTTTTTTTTTTTTTTCCCCTAAGGCGGGACTTCCGGTTTGGGAAGGCGGGACTTCCGGCTGTCAAAAGTTTGATGAGAAGTAGTTACTATCTCTCTCTACCAATAATGAAGTTTGCACCAGCAGTGGGAGGAGCTTGAGTCGTTCCAAAGATCTTTACAATATCAGCTCATTTACACAAGATTATGACTTAATATGTAAAGACATTTAGATTAAAACAAGCAGTATTTACTCACTGGATTGTGGGAAATCACTAAATTAGTCACTAAAGTTGACATTATTGTTAGAAACTCACCTTGGTCTCAAACGTTGCTCACTGATGACAACCGTTGGTCAACGTTAATCTATATTATTAAAACTACTTTAGTCGTTTCTGACGGTGCAGGAGGAGATTCTGTAGAATGATGTAGATTCTGCAGCTTTTATCTTAGCCTGAGTTGCCAAGACAACCTGTCAACATTGAGCTTCCATTTAGCCTGAGTTGCCATGACAACCTGTCAACATTGAGCTTCCATTTAGCCTGAGTTGCCATGACAACCTGTCAACATTGAGCTTCCATTTAGCCTGAGTTGCCATGACAACCTGTCAATATTGATCTGTTCGAAGCTGCCTTTTGTGATTAAATGTATGTCATATAATCATAGGAAGATCAAATATATTAAATTAAATAATGCAAACACACACATTTTACTCCTCATAGTGGATATACTGTATGTATGGACTGTTACATCAGGCATAATTACTACCAATGAGAGAGCGTCTTATACAACAATAGAAAACTAATGAACATTTTACTCACCAGGGGGCGCTGTTGGCCAAAAACTTACATATAAGTCGCTTCATTGTATAAGTCACAGAGGTGTAAAAAGTACTGATATATCCTCAAGTACAGGTACAAGTAAATCACACATAAAATACTCAAGTACAAGTAAAAATTAGCTCAATTAAATAGTATTCAAAGTTAAAGTTACTAATTACTTTCACCCCCACAGTTATTGTTGGTTCCCTTACAGACAGTAAACATATCATGTAGAAACCATAAAAAGGAAAAAATGAAATCTTCCACAATTGGAATCTAATTTATTTTCCACAAAGGCATCTGTATTAAATTACGGAAGCGTAGAGCTGCCACAGTTGAAAATATATTTTTGATCACTATATTGTACGAACAATATACTTATATTGTACGAACAATATACTATATTGTACGAACAATATACTTATATTGTACGAACGATATACTATATTGTACGAACAATATAATTATATTGTACGAACAATATACTTATATTGTACGAACAATATACTATATTGTACGAACAATATACATATATTGTACGAACAATATACTATATTGTACGAACAATATAATTATATTGTACGAACAATATAATTATATTGTACGAACAATATACTATATTGTACAAACATGATATTATATTGTACGAACAATATAATTATATTGTACAAACATGATATTATATTGTACGAACAATATAGTTATATTGTACGAACAATATAATGATATAATTCGAAAGTGGATTTTGATAAGGAAGATACGGAAGCGTAGACGAAGACGATGAATGTGCAGGATTTGATCAAATTCTACTTCATGCTTGGGCTGAGGCATGGAGAAATCCTCATGATGCTTCGCTCAGTGGACGATATTGTTATTAGTATGCGCACACTGAGGAGAAAGCTTCAAAGTATGAGGCTGTACAGGAGGAAAAACCAGTCGGATCCTCTGGAGGTAGCAGCGTTCCTCATTGATCAACTCGAGAACCACGGTAGGCTTTATGGATACAAGTTTCACCACCTAAAGTGTCTTCAAGCTGGATACGTGGTGACCCAAAATACAGTGAGACATCTGCTTAAATTTATTGACCCCAGTGGTGTGGAACTGAGGCAAAGAAGACGGCTGATGCGACGCATGTATGTGAACCCTGGACCCAATTTTCTTTGGCATGTTGACTCGTACGATAAACTGAAGCCATTTGGAATATGTATAAATGGAGCAATTGATGGCTTTTCCAGACAAATTATATGGCTTCATGCATTTTCAACAAACAGTGATCCGAAAATCATCGCTGGCTATTTCTTAACTGAAGTTGAAGAGAGAATGGGGACTCCTGCCAGAATCCGAGCAGATTTGGGGACTGAAAATGTCATCATGGCAGAGATGCAGCGATTCCTTCGGTGGAGTGTTGATCGCTCCACCAGTAACTGCTACATCTCTGGATCCAGCAATCACAACCAGCGGATCGAAAGCTGGTGGGCTTTTCTGAGGACGCACCACGCTCAACACTGGATGAATCGTTTCCAGAAACTGAAAGACAATGACTGCTTCTCTGGTGACTTTTTGGATAAGCAGCTTGTTCTCTTTACTTGTTTAAGGATTGTTGAGGTATGTATGTTAACAGTCATACTTAGAACATCAAAACAATCATGCTCATTATCTGTATAAGAATGATTATGCTGCATTATGTGTGTGAGAGGCAGAGGGAAAGTGTTAGTAAATGTAAGAAGTAGTGCTGGGCGATATGGACCAAAATATCTCAATATTTTATCCTCAAAATTGTGATATACAATATAAATCTCGATATTTTTAACTCAACAGTCTTACTAGAAATACAATTCTGGGTCAAATTTGCTGATAGAAAATGCCAGTTGCACAAGCCACTTTTGGCTTTTTCTTCCAGGGACAGCATGTGTGAGTGATTCCTGTAGTGTCTCTTTTTTTACGAGTAAGTCTGGGATGCATTAAGCAATCCATCTAACTGTTCTTTTTATGCTTTTTTTTTCTCTTTTTTTTCCCAACACTACAACAAGTGCAATCTTTTAACAGCAATGCATGTTTTGTTATTGCAATTAAATAAATGAATTTATTTTATTGCATAATTGTGACCATCACCAGCCCTCCCTAAGGAAGGGTAAGAAATACTTTATTAAAGGGAGGATGTAAAAAGACAGGGCAGTGTTACACCAAGGTGAGGGGGTGGGGGAAGTGGGAAAGGAACAGGGAGGAGGGAAGAGTTGATTGTTTTCAAGTGAGAATGAGATGTGGTTGTGTATATTGTGCTTATTATGTTGTGTTATCAAGCCAGTTTGGTGACCAGTGTGAGGCTTAGGAATAATGGTGGTGGCTGTGGACAGAGGAAGAAGTGAGTGGAAATTCCATAAAACAGGTATTTGGGAACAACGTGTCTATGGTTGAGCCCAGTATGAGTGTTATCCCACAGCCCAAGGCCAGTGCATCCATGACCAATGTATGTGTAAAAACCGCCCCCCCACATATACACCCGAGAAAGCCCCAAGGAGCCAAGGACCCAGTGCACCACGCCACCGACCCCCAACCCCCAGGCCGCCCTGCCAACATAATTTGACATAAACCTGCTGGAAATAGCTTATGAACATAACATTGAACCTCAAAAATTATTTTCTAAAGGAGAGAGATTTTACATTTTTTGCTTATTTGTGAATGTAATTTTTATTGACACTTTCAGACTACAGGGTATGTCCTCTCCCCTAAGTATTTATCCCCTAAGTATCTATTTTATTTGAGAAATTGTACAAGCCACAAACAGATTGTAAATAACAAGTAAAAACTATTTCTTCTACAGGAGGAGCTGCAAGAAGTTTCACATCTGTGGAACATCCACATCATCCGTCACAGCAGAAATGCAGTGGCACCAAGTGGACGTCCACTTCTTCTGTACACCATTCCTCATCTGTTTGGTGGACAAGATCACCTGAAAACAGTCTCTCCAGGAGCTGTGGAGGCTTGTAAAGAGGAGTGCCAACAGAGAGGACATTATCCTTGTGATGAAACCGTTTTCAATTTGTGCTGCCATATTATGTCAGAGAACTTCTTGCTCCCACCAACCAATACAGAGGAAGCCATAGAGTTATATCTTTTCCTTAGAACATACATTCTGAAAACCTTATAAGCAGTCTCATGTTCCAAGGTTGTAGGTAAAAATTCCTGCGTGTCAATTAATAACGTAATAATAAATGTCAACTTAGAGGCGGACACAGTTAAGCTTTTGGGAACGTAATCTCTATATTAATTAAATTGATATTTAATCACAATTATGACGTAATTCTAATTCTAATCGTAAATTACAAATTTATGGGAACATAAATGTGTGATATATTGTTTCAAAGGTAATTCAACGTAGATTACGATTATGCCTTGCACAATTTGATTAGGGGCCCACTCCCCTTTTTTCGGCAATTTCCATTAAAGTAATTTTCTCATTTATTTATGAGTCAAATATTGCGACAGTTGGTGGTACCGAATCGTTGACACATTCCAATATATGAATGGGGCCCATTCATGGCCCATGGGGCGCCAGGGGCCCCATTTTTTTACTCGGTGGAACCGAGTCATTTGACCGAATTCTTGGGAACGTGGTACATGCCATTTGGCACGGAGACGTTCCGCGGGCCTGGTCGTAGTTTATCCGAACTTGTTGAATTTGTTTTCCTTTCATAAGCCTAAATCTCATATTGTTATCAACCATTGTATTTACAACATTTAATGTTTTTCTTTTTGGAATAATGAAGCCAAGTGAAATGATGAAAACCCCAAATAAAAAAATACAGCACCATCAAAACAACAATAATAAATAAACCACATTGTTCAAAAAAACAAATATGTTTATCTTTTTTCAGCTGTCAAGAATACAACAACAATTTTGTTCAATTCAAAACTACACAACACTTTTTTCATGGTAACTGGCACAAACATATCCAACAGCCAATGCAATGTTTCTGAATCCAGTTCTAAATTCAGGAGTGAACTTGTGTTTTTAAAGTTTAGAATAGAATAATTATAAACCCCCTTTTAAATACCATCCTACAGAAAACTCAATGGTGTTTGAATGATCAAGAACATGCCTGTTTAGGCAAACCACATACAGTATATCATTAACTCTACATTAACATTTTTTGGCTTTAAGTGAAAATGCTAGTCTTTGCTTTAACATGCTTGTTGCTTGAAAATATAAAACAGTGAAATATCAAGCATTGTGGAAAACATGAAATAAAATAAAACAAACAACACTACAGGCAACAGTTTTTGACCTGCATATTTAGCCACACATTCAGTGCAAAAGATCAACACAAGATTTTTTCCCCCTGGAATTATTTTCCCTTACATTACCACTCCTTTCCCATTTTAAATGACACATTCAGTCCTTAGTGGTATACATTTTACTACCTTGTATATCAAAATAAATTATGTCCTGTATTTGACCAAAACACTTTTTTGTTTAGTTCTCTTTTTCCATTTCAAAGTTTGTTGGGTAGTAGGCAGAGTAACCTGATTTAAACGATGCTGAATTCTAAGGAGTTTTGGTTAAGTAGTATACTATCCATATCAGCACGCAGTTCTGGGTAGGAAGCATATGTCAATGGCAGCTCCAGAGTTGGCCCACAAGTATGAGCAACAGGTCTCCTTGCTAGTCCTTCTACTGGTGTAAACAACACCTCAATTTTTTTAACACAGATAACATCTGATCCTGTGACAAATCTTAACATTCTTCTGAGACCTGCATCGTCCAGTCCTCTGATGTACTGCTGCAAAAAACGAAAGCTCTGATTCTCTGCTTGAGTTGTAGGAGATGCATCCAGTAACTTCAAAAACTTTCTTGTGGTTGGCTTTTTTTCCTCATACATCAGTAGCACATTTTGCGGGCTCAAAAAGGATTCCTTTAAAATGTAGCTGGCAGTGAAGGACATATGTTCTGCAGCATATCTTGGTTTTTGGATCAGGTGTTTGTGGGCTGCACTTACAAGAATTGCTTTTAAATTTTCTCGTGTGGGAATAATTGTTACATTCAAGCGATCCAGGAGATCAATTAGTTCATCTCCATCCTCATCTAGAAGGTTCTCTTTTAAGGCAGTGGTCAGAAGATCCCTGTCTGACTGACTAATGTACAGAAGAAGGCTTTCCAACAGCATGTCATCTGAGACTTCATTCTCCCCAAAAATGAGAGCAACTGAGAAAGCAGGGGCAAAGCGACAAGGAAAATATCCGTGGTCCTTAAATCCTTTAAGTAGGATCCGGCCGATGGCTTTCCACTCCTCTTTCTTCCATTTATTAGTCAATGATGGGACCCTCACTTCTTCTCCTTCAGCTGTGCGGTCCATAAACTCAGTCCAAAATGCAGCATACACATCTCTTGAGACACCATCTGCATCAGCTCCCCTTTCATCTATGAAACTGTATTTCAGAGTTTGTTTTAGAAGTGATGGGTCGTTGAACTGCTTTATCATCTCCTCAAGAAGATTAATCCTGTGTAGTTTTATAGTTACACAAACTATTTCATATGAAGCTGTATTGATGCTTGCTTCATCACCTGCTGCTGAAGTGATGTGTGCTGTGCTTGTAGAAGGAAGATCAAAGGATGTGAAACCTAACCCATTTCCTTCAAATAGCACGTGAGGCTGATATACCAACGTGTCATCAAGTTGACCGGCCTCTCCAAGGACTGGACCAAAAGTCACCTCAGATGTACTGGAGAGTGTGTCTGCATCAATCTCATAATCTGATGATAGAATGACAATGGTGTCAGTGACTTGGTCATTTGTATATGTATCTATCATTTCCATATTATTCTCATCAGATTTCCCCTCATCGCTTTCCTCATTATCTGTTTGGATCTGGCTTTTAGTGCACAAGTAAAATCTTAGCATCCCCAATCTTAGTACAGAGTACAGTTGCCCAACTGTGATATTATCATCCAACACAGCTTCTTCCTGGAAATCTAATATGTCATGAGTAAATGACTCAAATTTTCCAAATTTACATTTTCCATTTGGGAAGAAAAGGTCTTTGGAAAAATTAATAAGATCCAATTTTTTGGATTCTTTTGGCACATCAAGCACCCTTGTTCCTCCTCCCCTGCGTTTCCTCACTTGTTTGCCTTCATGAATCCACCCCAATTCAATTCTTCTGGTCTTTTTTTCAGCCCATTTGTTGCATTTTGCATATTGTCTTTTTCGCTTTGGTGCCGATGTCTCGTCTCCTTTCAAACATTTATCATCATTATCAATGCCCATCTTCTTCTTTAGTTTTTCAAGCAGTGAAGTTTTTTTGGATTCTTTTGTATTTGTATCTTTGCTTTCCAAACAGAAGCGTCTTGCTGCTATTCTATCTCCATAGGTTGGGATGTAACCGGAGAGTGTGCCATCATCCATACAGTCAATAACTGTAGCGTCAATCTGTAAAGAGACAGAAAATTATATGCAAACTAACAAACAAGCTTGATACCTAATGCAACATCCTGCAACAAACAACACAACACTCTGCTACACAATAAGCTTTTTCACACTCTCGGAACATTCAGTTCTTGTTAGGGATGTAACGATTCACTCAACTCCCGATACGATTCGATTCACGATACTGGGTTCACGATACGATTTTCTCACAATTTATTTTACAAAATGGGAATGTTGACAAATGACTGAAAAATATTCCTTTATTTTTTTGGGGGAAAATACTATACTATTTTCCTTTTATTTTTCATTGTCAAAAGAATCCCTTGATAAACTATTCAAAATGATGCAATTTAACTAAAAATAAATCTTGAATGAAATAAATAAAGGAATAATACAAATGAAGAAGATTAATTTAAATTCTGGTTCTATAATAAACAATTCAAAACTGCATAATAGTTCTTTTTCTTTTTAAAAGTGCAACTGAAGATGTATTTTGTGCCTTAACAAATGAACTTAAAAAAAAAAAAAACTGTCATTTTACTGTATTTACGTCAGATATTTGTTTAGATCAGCAGAGGGCGCTAGTAACCCAGTGGTCGGTTGGCATGCAGTTATTCCACCAGTGAAGAAGAGAAGCTATGCTAGCAGACAGAGCTAATAAAAAAACGTGACTTTTACAGATATTCACGTAATATTACAGATATTCTTTCGGTGCTAAAGGGGCAATGAATCATTTATGAGCATGTTTAACAGTAAATGGCGGCCAGAAAGAAAATAGTAGCAGATTCCGCCCGTCACGTCCGCTTCTGGAAGGATTAATATATAGTGCCCTCTGCTGTTTAAAAAAAGTACTGCGATTCAATTTTCAGAGCATCGATGTGAACCGTGGTACCTATGAATCGATTTTTAACTGCCTTACGATTAATTGTTACATCCCTAGTTCTCGTGCATGCGTTCAAAGGTCGAGAGGTATAAACTCACCTTTGCTGACAGCGAGTCTGACAGAGATGTAGATAATTTTAACTGTTGGAGCGTTTATTCATTGAAAGATGTTTTGCGTTTAAAACGTGTATTGGTCTCCAAGGCAGAAAGACAGAGTTAGCTGCCAAAGCTAATGCTGCACACGAGCGAGCTGAAAATTTAGTTTTTCCTGACTTTTCAAACTGTGGACCTGTTCATCTTGTGCACTTCGTCCAAATTTGTAAATTGGATTGAACTAACAGCCTAATAAAAATAATCATGGACCTGGTGTATGTCGTTAAGTTCCATCAATGGGAGAGGAGTGTGGAAACATTAGACGTCTGTCGCTTTGATAATGAGACCAAGAAGTAGATGGCAATTATAATGGTTTTGTTACATAAATTAATCAAAGTTATTAAAAACAAAGTTAAAATACACAAAAATATAATAAAATTAACAGTGCATAATAAGTAAGTGTTGCCGTTAAATATCAAAAGCACAAGGCTACATGGCTTGTGGGAACAAAAAGACTTTCATTGATTCTGACCAATTATAGGCACTTAGGTCCTTGCTGTATGGAGTTTGCATGTTCTCCCTGTGCTTACGTTGGTTACCCCAAGAATGTGGTTCATACTGTCAGGATAACTAGAGTTCCTATGTTGCCTGTAATGAATGGGAGTGGGAGTGTTGTCCGTTTCTCTGTGTCTGGTTGGTAGCCATGTGAAGGACTGGCGCTTTGCAAGGTGTACCTACGCCCAGCATTGAGCCCGATGACAGCTGGAGAAACGAGCAAGCTGTTCAGAAAATGGATGGATGATGACCTAAGAAGTATAATACGGGCCGGCGCACACTCGCACTCTATGAGGTCCGAATGCGCGCGCACCCACCTCCTTCCCTCGTTGCCTTAAAACACTTCACCCGTGGAAAAAGAAGAAAATGAACTTTAAACTTACATGTTCCTCCTCCATGCGGGAAAGGCACTCCTCAGGCACACCTCGTTTGCGCAGGAACCGCAACAGTGGAGAGTCCATGTTTTCTTCCTTCGTTTGCTCTTACTTCCGGTTAAATGTCCACCATCTGGACATTATTATATCACGTTCGTACAATATAAGTATATTGTTCATACAATATAAGTATATTGTTTGTACAATATAGTATATTGTTCATACAATATAAGTATATTGTTCATACAATATAAGTATATTGTTTGTACAATATAGTATATTGTTCATACAATATAAGTATATTGTTCGTACAATATAGTATATTGTTTGTACAATATAGTATATTGTTCGTACAATATAAGTATATTGTTTGTACAATATAGTATATTGTTCATACAATATAAGTATATTGTTCATACAATATAGTATATTGTTCATACAATATAAGTATATTGTTCATACAATATAGTATATTGTTCGTACAATATAAGTATATTGTTCGTACAATATAAGTATATTGTTCGTACAATATAAGTATATTGTTCGTACAATATAGTGATCAAAAATATATTTTCAACTGTGGCAGCTCTACGCTTCCGTATTAAATAAAAGGTTTGTCAAAATGTAAATAAAAAAAAAATAAAAATAATAACACAAATTAATTCAATTCACAATAAAAAAATAAAAAAAATGTATCAGGCTCCAAGTATAGATACATTTATAAACTCTAAAACTGAGAAAATAACTGGCATTCAATGCTGTTTTGGCGCTAATCTGATTAGTTGGCTATGATCTAATGCATTACGTTTAATCTGATTAGTTGGCTATGATCGAATGCATTACGTTTAATCTGATTAGTTGGCTATGATCGAATGCATTACGTTTAATCTGATTAGTTGGCTATGATCTAATGCATTACGTTTAATCTGATTGGTGGGCTATGATCTAATGCATTACGTTTAATCTGATTGGTGGGCTATGATCTAATGCATTACGTTTAATCTGATTGGTGGGCTATGATCTAATGCATTACGTTTAATCTGATTGGTGGGCTATGATCTAATGCATGACATTTAATCTGATTGGTGGGCTATGATCTAATGCATTACGTTTAATCTGATTGGTCGGCTATGATGTGATGCATTACGTTTAATCTGATTGGTGGGCTATGATCTAATGCATTACGTTTAATCTGATTGGTCGGCTATGATCTAATGCATTACGTTTAATCTGATTGGTGGGCTATGATCTAATACATTACGTTTAATCTGATTAGTTGGCTATGATCTAATGCATTACGTTTAATCTGATTGGTCGGCTATGATCTAATGCATTACATTTAATCGGATTGGTGGGCTATGATCTAATGCATTACGTTTAATCTGATTGGTCGGCTATGATCTAATGCATTACGTTTAATCTGATTGGTGGGCTATGATGTGATGCATTACATTTAATCTGATTGGTGGGCTATGATCTAATGCATTACATTTAATCTGATTGGTGGGCTATGATCTAATGCATTACGTTTAATCTGATTGGTGGGCGATGATCTAATGCATTACGTTTAATCTGATTGGTGGGCTATGATCTAATGCATTACGTTTAATCTGATTGGTGGGCTATGATCTAATGCATTACATTTAATCTGATTAGTTGGCTATGATCGAATGCATTACGTTTAATCTGATTAGTTGCTATGATCTAATGCATTACGTTTAATCTGATTGGTGGGCTATGATCTAATGCATTACGTTTAATCTGATTGGTGGGCTATGATCTAATGCATTACGTTTAATCTGATTGGTGGGCTATGATCTAATGCATTACATTTAATCTGATTGGTGGGCTATGATCTAATGCATTACGTTTAATCTGATTGGTGGGCGATGATCTAATGCATTACGTTTAATCTGATTGGTGGGCTATGATCTAATGCATTACGTTTAATCTGATTAGTTGGCTATGATCTAATGCATTACGTTTAATCTGATTGGTGGGCTATGATCTAATGCATTACATTTAATTGGATTGGTGGGCTATGATCTAATGCATTACGTTTAATCTGATTGGTGGGCTATGATCTAATGCATTACATTTAATTGGATTGGTGGGCTATGATCTAATGCATTACGTTTAATCTGATTGGTGGGCTATGATGTGATGCATTACATTTAATCTGATTGGTGGGCTATGATCTAATGCATTACGTTTAATCTGATTGGTCGGCTATGATGTGATGCATTACATTTAATCTGATTGGTGGGCTATGATCTAATGCATTACATTTAATCTGATTGGTGGGCTATGATCTAATGCATTACGTTTAATCTGATTGGTGGGCTATGATCTAATGCATTACGTTTAATCTGATTGGTGGGCTATGATCTAATGCATTACATTTAATCTGATTGGTGGGCTATGATCTAATGCATTACGTTTAATCTGATTGGTGGGCTATGATCTAATGCATTACATTTAATCTGATTGGTGGGCTATGATCTAATGCATGACGTTTAATCTGATTGGTGGGCTATGATCTAATGTATTATGTTTAATCTGTTTGGTGGGCTATGATCTAATGCAATACGTTTAATCTGATTGGTGGGCTAGGAGCTAATGCATTACATTTAATCTGATTGGTGGGCTATGATCTAATGCATTACGTTTAATCTGGTTAGTTGGCTATGATCTAATGCATTACGTTTATTCTGATTGGTGGGCGATGATCTAATGCATTACATTTAATCTGATTGGTGGGCTATGATCTAATGCATTACGTTTAATCTGATTTGTTGGCTATGATCTAATGCATTACGTTTAATCTGATTGGTGGGCTATGATCTAATGCATTACATTTAATCGGATTGGTGGGCTATGATCTAATGCATTACGTTTAATCTGATTGGTGGGCTATGATGTGATGCATTACATTTAATCTGATTGGTGGGCTATGATCTAATGCATTACGTTTAATCTGATTGGTCGGCTATGATGTGATGCATTACATTTAATCTGATTGGTGGGCTATGATCTAATGCATTACATTTAATCTGATTGGAGGGCTATGATCTAATGCATTACGTTTAATCTGATTGGTGGGCTATGATCTAATGCATTATGTTTAATCTGATTGGTGGGCTATGATCTAATGCATTACATTTAATCTGATTGGTGGGCTATGATCTAATGCATTACGTTTAATCTGATTGGTGGGCTATGATCTAATGCATTACATTTAATCTGATTGGTGGGCTATGATCTAATGCATGACGTTTAATCTGATTGGTGGGCTATGATCTAATGTATTATGTTTAATCTGTTTGGTGGGCTATGATCTAATGCATTAAATTTAATCTGATTTGTCGGCTATGAACTAATGCATTACGTTTAATCTGATTGGTGGGCTATGATCTAATGCATTACGTTTAATCTGATTGGTGGGCTATGATCCAATGCATTACGTTTAATCGGATTGGTGGGCTATGATCTAATGCATTACGTTTAATCTGATTGGTCGGCTATGATGTGATGCATTACATTTAATCTGATTGGTGGGCTATGATCTAATGCATTACATTTAATCTGATTGGTGGGCTATGATCTGATGCATTACGTTTAATCTGATTGGTGGGCTATGATCTAATGCATTACGTTTAATCTGATTGGTGGGCTATGATCTAATGCATTACGTTTAATCTGATTGGTGGGCTATGATCTAATGCATTACGTTCAATCTGATTGGTGGGCTATGATCTAATGCATTACGTTTAATCTGATTGGTGGGCTATGATCTAATGCATTACGTTTAATCTGATTGGTCGACTATGATGTGATGCATTTGTTGTTGTCTGGACATTTCATTTTTTGTAGTTTCACAATGTCTGTTGATCATTTTAAAACAGAAAATAATTCACTCAGTAGCGGTTGGTGTAGAAATGTTTTAAAACGTACTTGTACAAATAAAATTAGTGATTTAGAAATATACTAAAGTACGAGAACCCATCAAAGCAACTCAATTACAGTAATGTGAGTACTTGTAATCCCTTACTTTCAGCTCTGATAAGTCACATACCAATATTTTTAAATGAAAAAGGTGTGACATATTACAGAATTTACGGTATTTCAGTCAAACAAATATTCACTGCTTGTAAAGCTTCGCTAGCTCTGAGTCTATGATAAATATCTATAAAACTTTTCCTCTTTATTTCAAAAACACCCTAGAGTGGATTAGACAGTTTGTGATGCACTTTTTTACGTTTACATGTGTGCATTAAAGCATGTTAGTGGATTATCCCCCGCTAAACTAGTAGATTAAGGCATCATTAGCAGATAATAGATGAAGATATGCTAACGTTACTGGATAAACATAGCAACACAGCGTTAATCACAAGGTTCAGTTTTAATAATGCCATTATTATACAATTATAGAATATACTTTTAAACGTGATTTATTTTGCTGTAGTAAATTAAATGAATGAATTAGATATAATTTTAGGACATAAAGGCCCTATGCTATGAATCTAGATAATTGTATCCTGGATTAATCTCCATTAACGGGCGTCAACTAACCAAACATTCCCTGTCAGAGAGAAGCTGTCCTATGAAGGTCGATAACAACACGCTAATTGAAGCCAAGTGTTCTCAGCCTGGGTACATGCGTGTTCACATGAAAGGGGTGGAGCTAGCAAAGTCTGACCAATCACTACAATGGAGAAAACTGGCAGAGTGAGTTTCTTCACAATGGTGATGACACGTGACGATAAAAAAACGTGTGTGCTGTTGTAATGAAGGGAAACTGATCACTGTCCGTTATCAAAGCAGGCTGACTTGATAAGTGATAAAACCATTCATGTTGTGGGTTAAAACTACTAATAAATGGTTAATAATATGATGAACTGTATTAACACATCTATAGTAACAGGTTATGTACCACAGACCTTTAAAACCACTGTAATCAAACCTCTCCATAAAAATGACTTGTCCAATTATAGACCAATATCTAATCTCCCTTTAGTTTCCAAAATGTTTGAAAAAGTCATCACAGGTCAACTATGTGATCACCTACTTAGGAACAATTTATACAGAGCTTTCAGTCTGGCTTTAGAGCCAATCACAGCACAGAGACTGTCTTAGTAAAAGTAACCAATGATCTTCTCTTAACCTCAGACAGAAGGTTGATCTCAGTTCTGGTTCTCTTAGATCATATCTGTCAACTTTTGGATTTGAAAATAAGGGAAATTTTCTGGCGCCCACTACGATCCGTCCCACCCTCCCAACTAAGCTCCAGTATTCCTTATATTTTAATATAGATGTACAATAAATCTAAAATACCCACTTGTCAACTACTTACTAAATACAATGATGTGATTAGAATCTGGTAGGTCGACCTTTATTAACATTTAAATGTTTTGAACATTCCTACTAGGGCTGGTGATATGGACCAACACTCATATCTCAATATATATATATATATATATATATATTTTATCTAAATGATGATATATGATATAAATCTAGATAATTTTATCAAATAAAGTCTGATCAGAAAGAAAATTCTGGGTTAAATTTGCTGATGAAAATGTTACACAGGCTCATTTATTAACAAACACCTGATCAATATGTGACACTTATTAATCATCTAACTGAGCTTTACATGTTGTTCTGAGAAGTAAAAGCAGCGACTCTTAAAACTAGAATTTTGATACATAATAAGCTATAATATATATATATACATATATATATATATATATATATATATATTGAAAATAAGGGATATATATATATCTATATATATATATATATATATATATATATATATATATATATATATATATATATAGATATATGAAATATTATAGTTTTCTATATTGCCAAAATAAAAAACTTGATACATCTTGAATCTCAATTTATCGCCCAGCCCTAATTCCTAAATTATAAAACAGCCAAAATAAAAACATAAATGTGTAAATGAAGCACATGTGTTTATTTAATATACTTACAGTTTATATACAAGTCAGCACATTGCATATTTATTATTAATTTCACATTGCTTGTCTTTAAGTCAGACATTAACATTTTATTTTCATTAGATATTTTCTTATAATTTCTCATACTCACTCATGTGGTTCTCTGATATTCACTAATGACTTATTATAAGTAAGTAAGTAGTTTATTTATAAAGCGCTTTTTGCAGATAAAATCACAAAGTGCTGTACAGAGTTGTGGTAAAAGTACAAGTGCAACACAATAGAATAATAAAACAAGAGTGCATAAATATCACTAGAACAGCAACATTAAAGGATAAATAAAAATTAAAATCCAGTAACTAAAAGCTTTACTGTAAAGTGTAGTCTTCAGCAGTTTTTTAAAAGTGACCACACAGTTGAGCTCCCTGAGAGACTGGTGCAGGTTATTCCAGAGTCTGGGAGCTACAGCCTGGAACGCCAGGTCTCCTCTGGTTTTAAATTTAGTTTTTGGGGTCTTTAGGAGACCCTGACCTGAAGACCGAAGGCATCGCCCTGATGAGTAGGGGTACAACAAGTCCAAGATATATTTAGGGGCCTGACCATGTAATGCTCGGAACGTGAGAACTAATATTTTATATTCTATGCGAAACTTAACTGGAAGCCAGTGCAGAGTAGCAAGAATGGGGGTGATGTGGGATGTTCTAGAAGCACCAGTTAAAAGTCTGGCAGCAGCGTTCTGAATGATCTGGAGTCTGTTTAGGGTCGACTTATTAAAACAAGTAAAAACAGAATTACAGTAGTCAATACGAGATGATATAAATGCGTGTATGACCAGTTCCAGATCTGATTTTGATAAAAGATGCCTCACTTTAGAGATATTTCTCAGGTGGTAAAAACAGTTTTTAGTCAATTGACGACAATGTCCCTCCAAAGACATGGACTGATCAAAAACAACCCCAAGGTTTCTGAGGCTGGTTTTAACAGATGAGCCCAGATCACCAAGAGAGTTTTTAATTAGAGCATGTTTTTATCAGGAGCAATGATCAGAGTTTCTGTTTTGTTTGAATTTATCTGGAGATAATTTGATGACAACCAGTTTTTGAAACAGGATATACAATCTAAGGGTTAATAACCTTCAACATTAGTATTTGATACATTTCCGTCAGGCTTTGGTTCTGATCACAGCACAGAAACAGCTCTGATCAAAGTGATCAATAAGGTTGAACACTGATTCAGGAAGAGTTTCTGTTCTCATTTGATAGGATCTAAGTGCTGCATTTCACACTGTGAACCACAACATTTTTTCTCAGAGATTTCAAACGTGGGTTGGACTAAATGGACAATGGTTTAAGTCCTACTCTGAGGAGAGAAGTTATTTTGGAAGCATTGTAAACTTTGTAGAGTTGTGTCCTAATGGTGGAGTGTATTGGTTTAGAACGCTGGGCTTGTAATTGGAGGGTTGCTGGTTCAAATCTCGCCCGGGCAATCGCTGTGGGATGTTGAGCAAGTCCCTTAACCCCATTCACTGCTCCTCAGGGATGGATTAAATGCAGATAATAGATTTGTATATGTGTAAAAATATACAGTATATGCCAATAAATAAAAGCAAAAGCCCTGATTTAATATTTTAATCTTTAATCTTTGAATGTGACCAATTAATGGACCCCTTCTGTTCTGGTCTAAAAGCTAAAGACAAGAAAAAATATCCTAAAATTGTTATATTGTGCCGTGCATTTAATTTAAATTCTATCATTTTTTTTTTTTTTTTTTAGTTTAGTTTGGACTATTTTTTTCTAACTGTAAATGATATATTTTAGTGCAGGCACTGCATGTAGATGACCTGAGGCTACTGAGTCACCTGAAATTATCACTATGGAAACCAAGTGTTCCATATTTCTGTGTTCCATAGCAACTTGTACAAACAAACCAACTTGGCTTTGAAGTGCAGCTAACTTTCATCTTCAGCATAGAAAACCTTCTATCTTCAGTTTTTGAGCTTTCATCAGCAAGGAATTCTCCTCAGAAGTCTACATCGCTCTTTGATATTAAAACAGTTTAAAAAACATTTTAAGTAAACTCAAAGTAAGTGCTTTTAAGGTGATATTATGTTTCCAGACTTAATGTGACAGTGCCCTGGGTGTTATGTGTTTCTACATAAACATCTTAAAAATGATCAATATAGAGAAATGCAATGTAACAGTGATGTAAATGAGATGTCTTTCATCTCTGTAGTGATTAGCATGTAGTGTGGTAAACTGTTAGCAGCTGTTTAACAGTGATCCTTAATGTCATTAAGCTTTGGTTAGTCTGTGAATTATTACACTGTAATAGATCACAGTTAGTGAGCATTAATGTTTCTATGTGTCAATGTTAGACATTATGAAGAAAATAATCACCCTGAGGTGGAAAGCAGAGCATTGGAAGCATCTCCATCCTCAGGATTCAGAGGAGGGGCTCCAGGAGGTCACTAACCCCCCACTTCCACCTCCATCTCATCCTGCTGTTCAACAGCCAACTTTAACTGAAGTAAGACATAACCTAAACACAAATGAAGCTCTATATTCATATATAATAATTGTATCAGTGAATTTCTACTGGTAGAAGTAGTTATTACAGTTATTGACAGAAACATTCTCCTTAAAGATGAAGCTTTTGTTCAGTTGTTCTTTCTCTAACTTTGGATGATTGATGAGATAATTCTGTATATTATTATTGTGGTTCTCTGCATAACTGGTGTAAAGTGTTTGTAAATATCACTGATCTTAATGCTTACATTATTTTACCCTTTGTTACTAATACATGATTTCCTCCCTCAGAGTCTGGAGGATGTTTTGTGTCCTGTTGATGAGCGGATGTGTGAAAAGCAGGAGTATGTTCAGCTGGTAGGAACCTGGACACGCCCCCCTTCCCCTTCTGTAGAATTTTCTACTTAATAATGTTAATGTGTTATTGATTCTTCCTAAAATATAGATGTTCTTTTGCTTTTCAGAAAAAGGTCCCCAATCAAGAGCACAGGTACGGAGCCCAACATGGAGGCCAGTACAGGGGCCACTGTAAACCTGGCCCTATAGTGTTTATTGATGTCAGATATGGGGCCCCAACCATTGAGGACCGTACAGTCGACACCATCTTGTTGAAGGCGGAGTACTGCCCCCGACAAAATTCCTCAGTCTCACAGTGAGTTGTTTTAATCCTACATGTCTTTCTTGTGTCTTAGTCCGGATCGTGCTCTTACACTGTGTATTTGTGTTTTGTTCCTCCAGAACAGCAAAGATGATTAAGGAGGTGAAGGTGGCAAAGGAGCCGTATGTTAAAAAGCCCCCCAACGCCTTCATGCTCTTCCTGAAGGAGAACAGGAAGTCTGTGGAGGAGGAGCTGGGCGAGAGGATGAGCACTGTGGTAAACAAAGTCCTTGGTGAACGGGTGAGTGAATTTGTTCAGTAACACTTGAAGTTTTATACATAAAAGCTGACATTACGCTGTCATTATTATGACAAGACACCTGTCATTAGCATGGGTAAGGTCTCATTAAGGCTGTCAATAAGTGTTGTTTGTTACCCTAAGTCCTAACCCAGGGGTCACCAACCTTTCTGAAACTGTGAGCTACTTCATAGGTACTGCATAGTCTAAAGGGCTACCAGTTAGAAAAGAGATTCTTAAATATGACGTTTTCACGGTTTCACTTTAATTACAGGGTAAGATATTAACATGCACTTTAAAAGGTTGGAAATGTTTAAGTTTGGACATGCAACACTCTCCTAATTTATTGAATTGTTTCATTTTCTACATTTAAAAAAAAATCCCCATGTTGCTATTTTACTAGCTACAAAAAAAACAATTTTAGCTAATTGCAAGATATTACAAATTTGTAAAATCCACCTTGTGTTTTTAAAAATATATATTTTATTCATATCATATTATATATAACATACCCAGTGTTGGGCAAGTTATTCTTAAAAAGTAATTAGTTACTAGATACGTCTTCCAAAAAGTAACTAATGTACTTACTCAGTTACAAATTATAAAAGTAACTTCAGAAAGTAACTATTGCATTACTTTCAAGTACATTTTTAAATGCTCAAATGTGACCCCACCTCCACCCCTCTTTAATGGAACTTCAAATACATGTTCATGTTCAATTATTTATGATAAATCTGAATATTATAATGAAATGGAAACTTAATACAATACATTACTAACAGAAACAATCAGTGATGTGCGTGAGCACTAGGGTTGGGTAGGCAGGACGTTGCAAGTCAACACCAATGTCGATTTCATATGTTTTTGCTGGCAAGTGTTAATTCAATTCAATTCAACTTTATTTGTTCAGCTCAATTTACATCAAAGTCATGTCAATGCGCTTATCAAAATATAAAATTCATAATAAGAAAGAAAAAACCCAACAAGACATGAACAAGTATTTAGCCATCTAACAAAATCAACATCATAAACACCATTAAAGAAACATAAACAATTATTTAATATAGCCTCCATACTCTCCCAACAAGATATATGTCATGACACGGCAGCTCATCCGTTGTTTGTGTTGGAAACAGAATCACAAAGAAAATGACAACAACAACAACAACTCAAACAGCCTCGGTGAGGAGCATCCATAAAGTCAATCCTACCATTCACAGTAAAAAATACGATCAATGTTCTGACCTTACCTTTGCTGAAGCTCTGGTAACTCAGGTGTTGGTCTCTCATCTTTTAAAAACTGTTGTTTTTCTTCAAAACAAAGTTTCTTTATCGTCTCTAGCGCTGTATACATATATATATATATATACATATGTATATATACATTATCATCAACGCTGAATTGTCGAAGGCAACTGTAAGTGGCTGGTTAATCTAAAACTAAAACTTTATCACGTGTAGCAGTATTTAACTTTATGAAATACTAACTACATCTGTCGTCTGTATTTATCTTTGTGAGTTTGAATCCTGGAAAGTTAATCAGATTTTAGATGGAGTTCATTGGTACCTAGAGCTCCTGAAGGCCCCTCACATGGTCCATGAAGGTCACCTGGTGCCCTTGGTGAACTCTGCCCTAACTCCTAACCCAGCTACTTAACCCCACTAGATCCAGAAAATGCCAACATAGCTCCAAAGGTGTCATCATTTAGCAAAACAACACACAATGACAGCTTTCATGACACCTTATTCATGCTAATGACAGATAATGTCAGCCATATGTATAAAACTTCAAATAAAGTGTTAGCGTTTGTTCCTCCAGGAATGATCTGTGATCTTTAAACTTTGGTCTTTGGTGTGTGTGACTGACACTTCTCTTGTTGTCCATCCACAGTGGAAAACATTGTCACTCGAGGAAAAAAATAGATATAATGCTGAGGCTGTAGAGCATGCTCTCCTCCACACCATCCAGAACCCTGGCTGGACTAACAGAATCAACTATGTAAGTCTAAACTCTGCAGACATGTTGACACAGCAACCTGTGAAAGTGTTTTATCAGCTGATTAAAAGTTTCATGTGTTTGGTTTTAGAGAAACAAGAAGAAACGAAGTCAGGCCAAAGTTGTTTGTGCTGAGGAAACAAAATGATCATCCCAGAAAAACAAGAGGAAACGAACAGATGATGTCACTTAATCTCAGAGTCAAACCAACCAATGACATTGCACACACATCATCAGCACCAACAACAACCTGGACTTCCTCTGGAATCTGTTACTTCCTCTTCTATTTTCTCTTAAATGAATAAAAATGTGTGAATGGAATGTGAAGCATGTTTTTATGTGAAATAATACAAAACTGAACATAAAGAATAATCACACTGTTATAACAGTCTAAAGGAAACATTTTAACCAACTTACAAATAAATGAAAAAGTGCAGTAAAGAGTAAAAGATAAGTAGTATGTAAAAATCCACTTTTAATATTAGTTTTTAAAATAAAATGTCTGCAGTGAGAGATGGAAAGAGAGAAGTTACAATAACACCAAAAGGTTTTTTTTTTGTTTTTTCTCTACATCCCACTGAAAATGTGACTGTGACCCAATGTTTGTGTCCCGATCACAAGTTTAGAACTTCTGTTGTAATAGAAACGTACAATATAGAAGAATGTGTTCAGCAGCTTCATCCATCAACTGGTTGCCTTGACACAAAGCCATCACACTTCTTTAAACCTGTTTTAAAGTCAGTTGTGACTGATTGTGTCAGATAATGAACTGCTACCTCTATACTGGATAAGACCAATCACCAACCTTCCTTTCATGGCCAAGATCATTGAGAAGCTGGTCTTCAACCAACTGAGTTAATAACCTTCAACATTAGTATTTGATACATTTCCGTCAGGCTTTGGTTCTGATCACAGCACAGAAACAGCTCTGATCAAAGTGATCAATAAGGTTGAACACTGATTCAGGAAGAGTTTCTGTTCTCATTTGATAGGATCTAAGTGCTGCATTTCACACTGTGAACCACAACATTTTTTCTCAGAGATTTCAAACGTGGGTTGGACTAAATGGACAATGGTTTAAGTCCTACTCTGAAGAGAGAAGTTATTTTGGAAGCAACTTTGTGAAGTTGTGTCCTAATGGTGGAGTGCTATTGGGTCTGGGTATCATTGGATAATCCCAAATTCATCTGTAAACCAAAATTAAATAACCGTTTTTCTTCCTCTTCTTTTCAACCAAAAAACAAGAAAACCGTTTTACCGTTTTAACCAAAAAACCATAAAACAAATCAAAATTGGCCCAATTTTTCGATTTTCCCGTGTCCTTTTCTCCTTTTCCCTTTTACAATTGAACATTGAAAAACAGCAGTTTCCCTTTTCCATTCTCCTTTCCCCGTTTAGAACTGAAAATAGAAAATCAGCTGTTTCCTTTTTCCGTTCTGAACTCTGAAACAAAAACCGAAGTCACGTGACACGAGGTCACATGGTCTGGCTTTTTTTTTTCAGCCGACATGCGGAAGTGATGGTGTCAGAATAAAAGCATAGAGGGACAGAGAATATAACGCAGGAACATGATCTATCACAGAGAGTGATACATCATTAAAAGATTTACAAAAGATACATAAAGATCAAGTTTTGGTGTTTTTTTAATTTTGACATGAAATTGCTGAGCAGGTCTGTCGTGTTTGAAAAACATAATCCTAAATGACCAGCAGAGGTCCTCACGTCCTAACAAACAATATGAGACACCAAATCCCTCCTGAAATATGATTGTATCCATTGCCTCGAGTCCTATTTACCACATCATCTACTGTCACAACTTGTATACAACTGGTACAGTGAGACATACAACTGGTACAGTGAGACATACAACTGGTACAGTGAGACACACAACTGGTACAGTGAGAAATACAACTGGTACAGTGAGACACACAACTGGTACAGTGAGAAATACAACTGGTACAGTGAGACACACAACTGGTACAGTGAAACATACAACTGGTACATTGAGACATACAACTGAACTGGTACAGTGAGAAATACAACTGGTACAGTGAGACATACAACTGGTACAGTGAGAAATACAACTGGTACAGTGAGACATACAACTGGTACAGTGAGAAATACAACTGGTACAGTGAGAAATACAACTGGTACAGTGACTATTTTATAAAATGAATGGCTTGAGGTGTTTAAAAATAAGTTGCTTTGAGTCTAGTTTTATATTGTATATGTAGTTGTTCATGTTTTTCTTTTTAGCATATTATTAAATCCACATTTTTTGTTTTTTATTTTGCAAACTGTTAAAAAAACCTGAGTTGTTATTTAATTATTCATAAATTGATGCAGTGGATATTTATCTGTTTGTAGGACAGAAAATTATAACTTTTGCATTGTTTTTTACTTTGTCTCAATTCTTCATAATTCCCAGCAGCCAGTGTAGCTTTGAAGTAATTATTATTATTATTTTTACTGTTTTGCTACCAAATAATGTTATATCAATACTATAGTTTGTGTTTATTTAGAGACAGTTGTTACTTTTCAAATCATACACAGAGGTAGATGCAAACCAAGCTTTTCTCCAGTTATAGCCTATAAAAATGTAAAAGTTCAGTCAACCCATTACACTGTAAGTTTTATTCAATAAACATATTTAGCAGCTTAGCTAAGCAGGTACATGTCTACGACTGCCTCTGATTTTCATTCAGCTTGCTGACCACAGTCAACTGTTATGTACAGTATGTATGCTTAATGACATCATGATAGTTTATTTATTTTGTGTACAGTGACCTAGTCTTACACAGCAACCTGATGAAACCAAGACCAAGTAAATAAAAAATAATACTGTAGTAATGATACACATCCAAACCCCTAATTCATATATAAACAATAATACTTTTGTATGAGGAAATAAGTCTTGTAGTATAGAAACATTCAACACAAAAACAAATCCTTCCGTATATCCTGCACTTTATAAACCTCAACTCAGCTGACAGATAAAGGCTCGCTGGAGTGAGCAGACACACACACACACACACACACACACACACACACACACACACACACACACACACACACACAGAAAGAGATTCCTTGCTTTTATAGATATGCTAATTCAAATATTGTTAGGACTGATTATATGAACATCGCAATTTTCAGATCAACATCATCATTATAACTGTGATAAACTAAAGCCACTGAGGGACTGTATAGATGTATAGACTCCAGCCTATTAATTGATGAGCTTGCTGGTTTTCTCCTGAGCGTAAGATTGTGAAATAAGACAGTCCAATATGTTCTTTGTTTACAGAATATTTATTTCTCATTCAATAATTGTCTTCATTAATGCCATATGTACAGTATTCAATTAATAGTCCACATATTTCCATTATAAATCTCTATTACTTCATAACGTGGCGTACAGCAGTTAAAAAGGTGTAGGGCCTATGTTGTCTCCGTAGCAACACACCAAACATCCCGTGAAAGTTTCTACCAATAATGAGTATCACCTTAACCAAAAGGCAACATTTGCTGGTACAAATTGTGTCTTACACTTAATTCTCCAAACCACGCCTCCTACAATGATGCTAAACAACAGCAGGTCAACTGTAGCAACAACCCACAGGAACCAAGGTCACCCAAGATCTCCCAGGAACAGAAATGGTTTGTGACATTTTGTAGTGTGACAAATGTGTTGTGGTGTATGAATTTTGTTGGTATTGATTTACCAGGTCAGGACAGCCAAGATACTTTTCTGTGTGTGTGTGTGTGTGTGTGTACTCTGATATTAATTAAGTAATTTCTATTCCATTCATGAAGTCCAGGAAATGTTGAGTATACAGACAATACTTGTCCCCAGCTTGTGCAGTTGTTACACGTATTCACATTATATAAACACTTAACACAGGGAGGAACACAAACAGTAACCATAGTAACCAATACAACAGTCAATGTGGGAGCTATAGTTAAGTTCTTCAATACATGAGGGGACAACTCTCTTTCTGAAACGTACTCCCCTCCAAATCAGAGTCATGTATTTCCAAACCCACTTTCTGTCTAGTTTAATTTAATACAGACAAAGGATAAAGAAGATGTTAGTGGCCGAGTGCAGGTTGTTTATTTTTCAGTGTTTTTCCAACCAAAAGCATTAGAGTCAGCAGAATTTGGAGTATATGAGTGAAGAGGAAATAGTTCTATATGTTGTGAAGAGTGTTTGTTCAACAAACTACTAAAAGAAATGAACACAGTCTATTAAAATGAATTTTTGGACATGTACATTCATATGCTTTAAACCAATAATCAATGTATCACTGACTTTAAATGGGAAATTAAATTACTGTAACAACTCAGTGAAAGACCTTGGTCAAAGTTTACTGATGTTAAATTGACTGTATGAGTCAAGTCTGTATTAACACAGAAGAGGCTAAAAGGACACTGTAACAGTGTGGCTATGAATTATAGACAGGATTATTCTGACATTGTTTTCATAAAGAACCTGGAAGTAATGCTCCATGTCATCATGTGCATATTGTGTGAGGGGACAACAAGAACACCCTAGTGGTAGGAACAATTCTGACATATTGTACATTTTAAATATATTGACTAACACTTGATTTAAACACTAACAAGGATGAAATTAGACGAATATTTATACATGTTAGAAAAAGTGAACCATGACATCTATTGAAATCCCACTTCATCTGCTTGACTATTTGTCTCTATTGGTGACAGTAACATTGAAATGTGCTTTTATTGTGGATTATGCCTTGAATGAGAGACAAGTAGCATTTACAGTAAGGGACCTTTGCATGATGTGAATACACACAATGAGTATCTTGCTCAGGTGATGTCTATGTTTCTCTATGCTATAGTTGTGACTGTTGTCTAAAAAAAACAAGCATGTACTGTATGTTGATTTTAACATATAGTTTTAATTATGATTTTAAAACTTGCTAATGTACTATTTTACATAATGTCAGTTACTGTATATTCAATATTTTAAATGTGCCTGATATTTTTTCTAATTGTTATTGTGGCACTTCAGTAGAGAGGCATCAGACCGTCACAACGTGTAAAGAGTTTGAGGAATGACTGATCATCTGATTCAGGAGACAAATGCAGTACAGAATTGCTGCAATGTGGACACAGCTCTTTTTTACCTTTTAGGGACATCTCTAGCGTGTCTCCACATCACCACTCTCATCCTGATATGAGTTCATAAAAGTGTGTGTTTGAATAAACATGTAATGTAAGTAAACACTGCGAGCCATAAAACGTTAATCTTAGTCTGATCATATTTCAGGAGGGATTTGGTGTCTCATATTGTTTGTTAGGACGTGGGGACCTCTGCTGGTCATTTAGGATTATGTTTTTCAAACACGACAGGCCTGCTCAGCAATTTCATGTTGAAATTAAAAAAACACCAAAACTTGATCTTTATGTAGCTTTTGTAAAGCTTTTAATGATGTATCACTCTCTGTGATAGATCATGTGCCTGCTTTATATTCTCTCTCCCTGTATGCTTTTATTCTGACACCATCACTTCCGCATGTCGATGAAAAAAAAAAGCCAGACCACGTGACCTCGGTCACATGACTTCGTTTTTCGTTTCAGCGTTCAGAACGGAAAAAGGAAACAGCTGATTTTCTATTTTCAATTCTAAACGGGGAAAGGAGAATGGAAAAGGGAAACTGCTGCTTTTCAATGTTCAATTGTAAAAGGGAAAAAGAGAAAAGGACACGGGAAAATCAAAAAACGGGCCAATTTTGATTTGTTTTATGGTTTTTTGATTAAAACAGTTAAACGTTTTTTTTGTTTTTTGTTTGAAAAGGAGAGGAAGAAAAACGATTATTTAATTTTGATTTACAGATGAATTTGGGATTATCCAATGATATCCAGACCGTATCTCAGCTTGTGTATGTGCCACAGACTTGTGCTTTACACCTTTGGAAAGGTCTCAATGAACTCTATAACATATCAAAAAATCAGACCTCTAGCACCATCTACTGGGAAGTTACACAAGTTCATCTCTGAAGGCCCACAACTCAGACCCCTGGGGGCCCGGAAGGGAACCGACGAGAGTTCCGGTTCTCACATATGTTAAGGGGGCCGTTAATCCGATAAAGGAGCCATTGACCCCATCTCAATAGCACCTTGCATTCCTGAGTTAGAGCCCAAAGGTCACCAAAGGTCAAGAAAAAAATTTAGAGGCTTCCGCACAAGGAAGACACCAAATGGTCAATAACTTTTGATAGGAAGATGCCACAAACTTGTGCTTTACATCGTTGAAAAGGTCTCAATGAGCTCTAAAACAGATCAAAAAAATCAGACCTCCAGCGCCTTCTAGTGTCGAATTAGGCAAGAGAAGAAAATGTGAAATTCCACTGATGAGGTGTATCTCAGCTTGTGTATGTGCCACAGACTTGTGCTTTACACCTTTGGAAAGGTCTCAATAAACTCTATAACATATCAAAAAAATTCCACTGATGAGGTGTATCTCAAGCTTCTCCAAATACCTCTTTTTTTGCGCTTGGTATCAGTTTGTCCCTGTAAGGTCCCTTTTCTTTCGCCTTCTCTTTTTGCATTGCTTTTCTTCTTTTTCCTTGTCGTATCCCTCTATGCAAAAAGTAAAGCTCTGGCAAATGCGTGAAATTCTGGGGGCGTCTACCACCATCATGGCTGACGGGCTCAGACCCCCCCCAAAACAACCCAACTCACCACGTGACTCCTTACTCTCAATACTGCTTGGCCAATGCAGGATGTCTGAGGCAGGGCTCTACTGGTACATTGTCATGTTTCAGGTCATCCACAGGGTTCAAAGACTATTTAAAAGGTATTCAGTGTTAGTTGTTGTACTGTCAATTAATGCTTTAAATTATTATTACTCCTCATGAGATTGATCTAACACGGTGTAAGACTAGCTTCACTGAATGTATTTTGTTTGTCTAAAACTAAGGGACACTTTAAAGTGTACAAGTATGGGTTGTACAAAATTCCACATTTGTACATATTATGTGAAAGACTAAAAACTCTTGGGTGATCTTTACAGCATTCCTCTCTCTCCAGAAGGAGCAACAAGAGAGCTGCTGAGGAGGTGGTCGATACTTTCAGGAGAGACTATCTCCCAGACGCAGAAGGTAATTAATAGTTTAATGGTCAAATAGAATGATGTCTGTTTTTTGTGTGTTTTTATTTTAGGAAAGGTCGTAGAAGCTCGAACCTTGAACCATCAGAAGGCTGTGATTTTAGTGTGTACATTTTCAAGTTTCTAGGACCTTCCGTTGATTTTTAAGGATTTTTTCAAGAATCATGGGAAAAAAGAAGACATGCAAATGAGGACATTTTATTGGTACACCTGCTTGTTAACTGACCTATATAATTGGAGCAGCTCAGTTTCACAGCCATTCAAGCTCTGATCACCACAGTGAGAGGTTCTCTTGCATTTGACTTGAAAAAATCTGTTATGTCTGTTTCCCCTTTGTATTACTCCCATATAACCCAGTACTCACCTGTTCTATTTTTTTTATCTGTTTTTTACTGACCTGTGTGTTTTTGTTCATTGATTTCTTGTACCTGTGCTTGTGTTTTACTCTACTTTTTAACAATGCGAGTCCTGCCATCTTACGTTTTTATTTTCAATGCTGTGCATACGTTGGATTGCTTTTTCTTGTTTCTCATTCTGGATGCACACAAGCCTTTCTACAGCAAGGAACAGGGAGCTCCATTGTGTCTGATTGGGTCATTCACGTTCCACTATTTCAAAAGCAATGGCTGACCTGCTGGTTTTATTCCACAGGGCATTGCATTTTACAAAGCAGACCGAGACAGTCTCCTGAACATTTCGTTGCTAGCTCCTGCAGCAGTGGTGTCAAGAGTTGATATGAGATTGAGGAGATGGCATGCACACTTTTGGTGCTTTGGAAGTTGGTACTCAAGGCCGGTGTCATCGTCCAAAATAGCAGACATATTTTGATACTCCACCTCTAACTCACTTTAATCTTCTGACGCATCATCAAGGATGGAGTCTCTCTCCTTTTGTCCATCAGCAACTGTGTCTTATTTCTCATCCACACCATATAATTGAAAAGCCTTCAGGAATTTTGAGCCACTGTCTGTTGTTGTCTTGGCTACTTTTTCCCAGATGTGGTACTCAGAATGTATTACCTCCAATGCTGCAGCAAGGACATCAAATGTGTGCGAGCCTTTAGAGAAGTGGGGTCTATCCAGTGACAGGTGACACCTAAGTAACTACACTGGCTGACAGACCAGCAGTCTGTTGTGGTAGCAACATGGTTCACAGTGCTCAACTTTTTGATGATTGTGCTCTTCATGTTCTTTGCAGCTTCCTGTATTCTACAGCACAATATTTTCCTTGTCATTACTGTACACTGAGGTTGTAAGGTTTCTATTATAGTCTTAAAAGATGTTATCTCAACCAAAAAAAATGGTTGGTTGGCTTCACATACAAAATTTAGCACAAGCTTGTCAAGTGTTGTCTGTGTTATACGCCATGGAGGGACAGCGATGGAATCTGTGGAATTCTTCAAAGGAGGTTCATCAGAAGTGGAGGATTTTTGCTTTCTCTCAGACTCTATTAAGTCAGTCTACATTTACAGTTTGTTGGGGTGAACTCTCTGTTGACAGAAATTAAATATCAATGAGGCTACAGAGGATCTATTCATTAAAATACTCATCAGACCAAATTCAAACAGAAACATTTCCTACACATAAAATTTCTGCTCATCTGAATGGTCTAGTTCAGACATAAACAACTGAAGGCCTGGGGGCCACATGCGACCCCCAAAACAAAATTGTAATTTATGAAGTTGGAAGTTATATGAACGACATAATATACAGAACTCCAGAAAACAACAACAAAATGTCAAGAAAATTACAATAACAAAACAACAGAAACAAAACAAAAACAGAAAAAGCTTTAAAAAAATACAAAAAATGATCCATAAAACACTCAAAATGACAACACAGACACACTAAACAACTAACACACGACAACAAAAATGTGCTATATAGACGAGAAAATCTACAGAATGAATTTTAAAACAAGGTATTTACAAGCTTATATTAATGCTCGGATTGGTCATTCTTCTAAATGCTGACATGAATGTTGATGTCTCATCATTATGTTTCAAACATAATGCTTCATAGTACTATTATATTCTAGAAAAAGCCTTTTCCTACAGTTTTTGGTGATTGTGATTCTAAAATGGACATAGGAGCACCAGTGCTGGTTGCAAATGTGCACATTTTCTGTAATCATTGTAGGCTATTTCACATTCATTTCTAAATTGGTCATGTGGAGTGGAGGCAGACATTTAGCGATTGTGTGCACACCTGGTCTGCCCATCTTTGTTGGAGACAATAAATATATCCCTATCAATAGGCTACGTCCCACAGTCCTTTAAAGTAGCTGTAATCAAACCCCTTCTCAAAAAACCTACTCTTGATTCCAGCACTTTAGCAAACTACAGGCCTATATCTAATCTTCCTTTTATTTCAAAGATTCTTGAGAAAGTTGTGGCGGCTCAGCTCTGTGACTTCCTTCAAAACAACAGCCTGTTCGAGGACTTCCAGTCAGGTTTTAGAGCTCAACACAGCACAGAGACTGCTTTAGTTAAAGTAACTAATGATCTACTCTGGGCTTCAGATGAAGGACGACTCTCAGTGCTGGTTTTATTAGATCTTAGTGCAGCTTTTGACACTATAGATCACTATATTCTACTAGAGAGATTAGAGAAATTACTTGGAATCACAGGGACTGCCCTAAACTGGTTTAAGTCCTACCTATCTGATAGGTACCAGTTTGTACATGTGAATAATAGGACTTCTGTGTACACTAAAGTAAGCTACGGGGTTTCTCAGGGCTCTGTGCTAGGTCCAATCCTCTTCTGTATCTATATGATCCCCCTTGGTAATGTTATGAGAAAATACTCTGTTAACTTTCACTGCTATGCTGATGATACCCAACTGTATGTATCAATGAAGCCAGGTGAGACAAATCAGCTATCTAAACTTGAGGCCTGTCTAAAGGACATTAGGGCCTGGATGGACCAAAATTTTCTTCTTCTCAACTCAGACAAGACTGAGGTCATTGTACTGGGCCCACGACACCTTAGAGAAACTTATGCTAGCCTAACTGCCCTAGATGGCCTTACTCTGGCACGAAGCACAACTGTTAGAAACCTTGGGGTTCTATTTAATCAGGACTTATCCTTCAACTCTCACATAAAACAAACTTCAAGAACTGCCTTCTATCATCTCCGTAACATTGCTAAAATCAGATCTATCCTGTCTCAGAGCGACGCCGAAAAGCTAGTCCATGCTTTTGTTACCTCTCGACTGGATTATTGTAATTCTCTTTTAGCAGGCTGCCCGAGCAAGTCGCTTAAGACACTTCAGCTGGTTCAAAATGCTGCAGCACGTGTACTGACTAAAACTAGGAGAAGAGATCACATTACTCCTGTATTAGCCTCTCTGCATTGGCTTCCCATAAAATATAGAATAGAATTCAAGATTCTTCTTCTCACTTATAAAGCCCTAAATGGACAGGCACCAGTCTATCTCAAGGAGCTTGTAGTGCCATACAATCCCCCCAGAACACTGCGCTCTCAAAATGCTGGCCTACTCGTTGTTCCATTTGTCTCTAGAAGTAGTACAGGAGGAAGAGCTTTCAGTTATCAGGCCCCACTTCTCTGGAACCATCTACCAACCACGGTTCGGGGGGCAGACACCCTCTCTACCTTTAAGGTTAGGCTCAAAACATTCCTCTTTGGTAAAGCTTTTAGTTAGGAACCAGCTCATAGCTCATAGTTAAGATGCAATAGGCATAGACTGCCGGTGGGGTCTGGCATGCTCGGTTGGAGAGAGGTTGGAGAGGGCGTTAAGAGAGAGGTCATTTAGGTTAGAGAGGGTCCGGAGAGGGTCCCATTCCTCTCTCTAACACTCCCTCTATGTCTGCTTCTTCCCTTGTGTGTTTGCTCCTGTACTCCTTCTGGCTTTTGTCTTGCAGGTCCGTGGGCTCCTCAGTGTGGAGTTACAGAGTCTCAATAACTCTGTCTCCACCCTCTCCTCTGCACACACCCAACACAGCATAACGTGGATGGCTGTTCATCATAGGAATGGGATCCACACAAGGTTCCTGCTGCTTAACAGAAGGTTTTCCTTGCCGCCATGATGAATTCATGTTGGGTGTGGGATACATATGTATGTGTATATACGTATATATGCATATGTGTGTATCCATAAAATGAAGAGTCCGTCCTTAAGACTGCTCTACTGTAAAGTGCCTTGAGATACCATTGGTTATGATTTGGCGCTATACAAATAAAGATTGATTGATTGATTGTGTGATCATTGGTTTCTAAGAAGGGTTTACAGATGAAAAGCTCTATTATAGCTAAGTGTGTGCTAATATGCTAACTATTGTAATATACAGTTTTTAATAGCAGACATGATATTTACAGTCATAATATATTGTGTTTCTGGGTGTGCAAAGGTTACAGATGTGTTCCAGTGAATAAATATTATTTTGATATTAATTTGAAAATATGTTTTAATTAATATTTCATCCCAAGGTTCCTTTATCAATGCAGATGTGGTAAACAACACCAAAATTCCAAATATTCATAATAATAAAACTTAATAAATCTCCCCCATGTGACCAAACTATAACACTGCATTTTTATTTTTTCAATTCATTATTAAATAATGATGACATGTATGGTGACATACGTCTGGTTTTAGACATGTCCTCTTTTGTTTTCACGTGGTGTCAGGGCTGTGTTGGGATATGTTACAAATTTCTGGGTTTCCCAGGGACTTTGAACGCATCTCGAGGCATGCGTTAATTTAAAAGACGTACTTCCGCAAAAATGTGTTCTATCTGTCACCTGCAGTCATAGATTTTTTATGATATAGATATAGAATCAACTGCACTTTGTAAAAAAGACAAACAAACAAAATGATATAATGTGTTACCATTGTTATTTTGATTTAAAAAACAATCAGAAATACACCATTTTATTTGTATTTGGTTTTTATTTTTTTTCCTGTTTCTGGTTTTTCTGTTTTCCTGATTCTGGTTTTAAATTAATTAAAAAATTACAGGAAAAAAGTGCCATAAAGTAGATGTTTTACGTAATAACATGCTCCATAGTTAATTATTAGTTATTTTTGGTGTGTCAGCATGTCTTTCATGTAATGTACAGGAAGTGACTTTACATCAATTTGTTGAAAATTATTTCCTAGACAAACAAATGCAGTTATTCTGCATCATGCAGTGATAGACACAACAAACACATATACAGCTGTTATGTTACTGCACAATATCATATAAGTTAGCTGTTACCATAATAGCTTTATATTGTAACAGCTCTGCTGTTTGTTGGATGTGTCCGTTGTAGATGTTCCTAATTCCTACAGCGTTGGCAGTCAGTGAAGGCAACTTGAGGATGCGTAGTGGAGATGTGTGTTTACAGTCTATGGTGTAGAGAGTTTGTGTCAGAAGTTAACTTTGGATTCATCTTTGTAATTTACCTTTCCATGTTTTATTTGGTGTGGTCACAGCAAACAGTGACTCAGGAATTTTCATGCAGTGAAAACTCCTGAGTCATGATGGTAAACAGCTAGGCAGGCAGTATTGGTTTCACGTTTATGGTGAAGTGCTACGAAGTGTCACAATGTGTGTGTGCACTCTGTGCATCTGTTGCACGGTGTATATTCTGTTTGCTTTGAAGAAGTAATCCCACTAAGTAATCCCCATTTTTAATAAAAATACTGGTAATCTGATTACATGTTTTTAAATGTACTGTAACAGATTATAGTTACATTATTTTTGTATCCAGATTACATAACGCTGTTACTAGTAATCCATTACTCCCCAAGCCTGTGTGTGTGTGTGTGTGTGTGTGTGTGTGTGTGTGTGTGTGTGTGTGTGTGTGTGTGTGTGTGTGTGTGTGTGTGTGTGTGAGAGAGAGAGAGAGAGAGACAGAGCATTTAGGGGCCCCATCTATGAAGTCAGCAAAATGAAGGTCCGTCATTCTATGTGATAAACACATGTATTTATTTATCTGAATAATATTCACTGTTATGCAGTATGTTTACTATTATTTGGGCCATAGTACATAGTCATCTTAAATATGTAAATCCTTGTTTTAATCAGAAATAAAAATGGCCAAAAATAGTGGAAAAAGTTGTGAAATGGGATTTTAAAAACCACAGAAATTGGTTAAAAGTTGCAAATTAGAATGGACAAAAACGGACAGAAAAAGTGTTTTCAAAGTGTCAATAATGGAACAATTAGTTTAAACTTTCATATAATGGGCATGACAAATGGTGTATGTGGTTAAATTGGCAAAAATAATCATGAAATACGATGAAAAAGGATAAAAGTGACAATAATTGGTCAACATATGTGACATTAGATGCAAAAGTGGTGGAAAGGAGTTGTAAGTGTCTTGAAAGTGGAAAAATGTGTATTAAAATAAACTAAAAATGCATTAAAGTTCAGGATTGAAGCCACAGATGCTGCAGGGCGAGAAAACACACACACACACACACACACAGTTTACACACAAACGCCCCAGGGACGCGTTCACACTGATTCTGTGTCACAAAGTCACATGTGTTGGAAAAAGTCACACAAACACCACTTCTACTACACATTATTTGTGGAAACATTTGTTCCTCTAAAGATGTTTATTATGAAGATGAAGCGATCATCTGTAGTTTAAAGATGTGTAGCTCTGTGGGCCTGTACTACAAAGCTGGATACGTATATCCTGGATTTATCTCCGTTAGCGGGTTTCACCTATAACCAAACATTCTCTGTCAGAGAGCAGCTGCACTATGAACTGAGATATCAACTCACTCTCTTAACCCAGGTGATTTCAGCCTGGCTACGTGCACGCTCCTGTGACAGGGGTGAGAAAGGACCCCCACACTTTGTGTATAGCAGCACAACTGCTGTATGTTCCTGCTGAGGCTGTCAGCGTCACCACAGTGTATAATGAAAGTGTATAATGAATGAATGAATGATCTGATTGGTCCGTGGATACAGAAAGTGTCTGACACACACAGCCTCAATCAGCTGACTAGGCATTTTACAAAGATTATCATTCAAAAGTATTAATATTGTTCATTTTTAGTGAGTCACACATAAACCTTTTAGTTTCTGGGCAAAGATTTCTCCATAGAGACTAGAAACAAATGTAGAGACTTTATCTTGTGTTATTGGAGAGTTTTCTGATGTTTTAGAGACATAAAAGCATGTGTCACTCACTGCTGTGAGGACAGTAAGAGGCTCAGAGCCACAGCTGATCCTCACACACAAGCAGCTGATCAGAGCAGACACACTCCACACTGCAGATGAAATGTGTCTGTTCTCTGTCTCCACCTTAGATAATGTTTCTCTTAGTTTTACAAGCTATTTATCTCGTTTGTTATCACTCTCTCTCTGACTCAGGGCAGACTGTGCACGAGATTTCTGCTGGAATATAAAGCCATGGGACTTTCTCTACTCTCAGATCAAGAACACATTGACTTTTGACGAGCAGCTCAAGCAGCCAATAGTAATGCTTAAAACACCTCATTGGATGGTCCCATTGGTAGAAAGAACTCTGATTGGCTGACATCCATTCTGTATTGATAAACTTCAATTTCAGAGCCTGGAGAAGGAGAAAAGATTCACTGTCTACTCAGAACACTTTGGATTACAATATGCTCAAAGATGATTCTAGACTTTTGACCAAATAACATTAAAAAAAAAAAAAAAAAAAAAAAAAAAAAAAAAAAATACTCTAGCTTTAAGCTAAGGGATGAGTACTGCTGAATTTTCACCTGCCAACTTTCTGGGTGTTTAGAACTGTAAGTGTTTTAACTCACACAATTTTGTTGTTTAATAGGCCAGTTAGCTCAGCTGGTCAGATCGTGGTGCTAATAACGCCAAGGTCATGGGTTCAAACCCCATACTGACCAGATATTAATCAAGGACCATAAACCTGCTTTCATGTGTTGTAAATGTTAGTGTATGAGTCAGAAAAGACAAGGTATGAATATGTATACAATAAACACAGATAAAGAATATCTAAACTGTTAATCATTCCCAAACCTGGAAGAAAATTCACAAATAGCAAAAAATCTAGAATGGCTGTCAGTAAAGAAGCTTCTTTTTGACATCTTAATAAATCAGCAAGTAGGACAAATACCAATTTATTGATGAATAATCCCAGAACAATTTAGGTTAAATACTAATAATACTTACTTTGTATGTGTATGCCTTGTGTATTCAGGTGTCCAACCATCATTTTGTATCCACAGTTGTGATGGAGCTGCAGAATGTAGGTTATACTTTCATCCAAATCATTGTCTTACAATGTAGTGAATAAATCATGGACTCTGTTTATCCAAAACAATGAGAAAGGTCACAATAGACATGAAATGAAAACTGTCTGTGAAATGATCTAACCATTGTATGTAATAAAAACTCATAGACTAATAATAATGTAGCCTATTTTTAATGATCAAACATGTACATATATTAACACACTATAGCTACAACTGTGCTTGTTTTGACAAAGTAAGTTTGACTGAACTCTAAATTAAAACTACTGCTAACCTGGACAGATGCTAGAGATAACAAGGACAAAACAATACTAGATGACTTTATACATTAGCTGATATTAAGGACAAGGGCTGATGTGCTGTTAAAACAGACCAGATTGTTTTAATGTAGCCTAATTGTTGTGTAGTCTACATGACATTAGAACCTGAACATATGCCATATAATATGACCAGTCTATAGCTTCATAATATAAGTATTGAAATGGAATAGCAATGCAACGTTAGCCTAGCCTACCATTAATACACATTAACATGAGTAATATTTACACACAAATATAGTTCTACTGTTGCTACTTTCAAACAAGCAAGAGTTACAAAACAGATGTTGACAGAAGTAGGTTAAAATGACCTTATCTCATAATGTACCATCCTCACACTAATTGTTCTCTCACTCACACTGAACATCTCTGTGATGTCCAGAGCAGTGTTCTCTGAATGGAGGTGAGCCTCAATCATATGGGGGTAAAAAGTAGGAGGGGCATCTGAAGGTTGTTTCTTCAGTCTCTGAGAAGATGCAGAACTGGTGGGAAATTTCTTCCAGACCATCAAACACTGCTGGGTCAACTTCTAAATCCATATCAGAGTTTAGCTGAGCTAAGCTGTTAATAAAACTATCCAGATAAAAGTGAAGGTCGTCATTTGGTGAATTGTCTTCAACTTCATCAGCTAAAGCTCGTAAGTCATTCACTAAAACTCTGAAATCAGCCATCTTCACGTCTTCATCTAAGCCACGCCCATCTGCTGCAACAGGAAGTGGATCTGATTGGAATCGCTCAGTTGACCAATCCTGAATGAGACTGAGGTTAGTCCCTCCTCCCTCATTAGCATATGGACACAGAAATGTGGAATTAAATAAATGTGGAAATAAATACATGTTGAAAAAATAATGTATAAATAAATACATGTATAAATAAATAAAAGTAGAAATAAATAAAAGTTCAAATAAATAAATGTTGAAATAAATAAAAGTAGAAATAAATAAATGTTGAAATAATTAAAAGTAGAAATAAATACATGAATAAATAAATAAATGTATAAATCAATTTAAGACATTTATTTGTTTATATCAGATTTATTTACCAGTTTTTATTAATTTATTCATGCATTTAATTATCTCTTTATTTATATATTCATTATTTTAATTATTTATTCCAATATTTATTAATACATTTATTTATTTATACGTTTGGCAGGTTTGGTCCTCTATAGTCCCTGAGCACCAGTCAAACAAAGTTATGTTTATAGAAATACACAAAAAGAGGATTTAAAAGACATTCATAATTTAAAACTACAATTATGAATAAAAACTGTGTTTAAAGTGCTGATGAAAAAAATAGAATACTGATATTCTACAAGTCAGTTTAAATCTAAACAACTTAACGTAATATTGCATATTACGGTACATGTAACATAATGGAATGATGTCTTTCTGTCTATCAATTATCACCATAGTACATCACAAGTAAATAAGTCATGGAGCTTCCTCACCCATTCCCTCAGACAGGCCTTAAGTCCTGATGCACAGGAGAACATTCTACCACAACAACTCCCACTCTGAGCCACCATCAGACGTCCATCCAGTGGTGGACCGTCAGGGCCAGCAAGGCCTTCTCTGCTGGCCTAAACATAATCAGAAAATAAATTTCATTTTAATATATTTTTTTCATAAATATGTATTAAATTATTCCTCATAGTCTTTTCTCTTCATTTCATAGCTTTCCTCTTGGTTGCGCTGCTTCCAGGATTGTATATTTATCTTATAGCTTTCATCCAATCATATTTGAGCTGTCACGTGTTGCCAGGCTCCACGAAATCTTCCCGAGGCCTTCAGAATTAACAGTGGGTGGGGCCTGTACACTTAAATAAACTGAAACAGACAGATTGTGATAACAATCAGATATCAAGTTGGTGACATCAGGGCCAGCTAGCAGGTCTCACGTTGAACGTGACACGTTCTGACGTTCACGTCCTCTGATTGGATACGCACTAGTGAGAGGCAGCGCTATGCAAAGTAGAGTGACGTTAACCAAATGGAAGCTGGTGTCCCGTTAGGTCGTCCAACCCCCGCGCTAGCTAACCTGTCCCAGCCAGGAAAAGGGTTTGTGCGCCACTTTCAAAGCAGCAACACATGTTCAGAGAGACTCGGCTTTCCGCACTAGCCTCCATGTCGATAGAAAAGGACTTATTGGTGGAATAAGCGGGGATAGTCGTTTTGGTGAGTACAGTTTTTTTTTTTCTTCTTTTTTTTTTCTTTATTTTTGCGATTTTATTTCGTAGGCCCTGTCTTGACAGTCTGGCGGAGCGGTCTGCACCGTGCCGCGCCGGGCGCAGCCTGTAATTTACTGTGGAGACATAGCCAATAATGTGCTGGTACCTGGCACACCTGTGACTTCAGTGAAGGGACTGAATTGTTTCACTTTAATCTAAATGAAACGTTCAAGGAGGAGGCTACACCATTTCACCACTATCGGAAATGAATGAATGGAACTGCTTTACGGGTGAGACAATGTGCTGTTTAGTGGACTTTTTTTGACTAATTGCCTTTATTTGTAAGTTGTGACAGTATCCAAGCGATCATATAACTTTTACTTTACTACTCCTAATTGTTAATACGGATGTATTGATTTTAAATGATCCGGAAAAAAAGTAGTTGTACTTGACTATGTTTGTTTCTGTATAAATGTATGGTTTAGAGGGACATGACGTCATAATGATGGTATTAAGAGGTGGATTCATTCAGTGTAGGACATCACTGAAGGCCTATGTGTGAAATGCACGGCTCGCCACTGGTGTGACCCAGACTTTGTGTTGGCCGGCAGGTTGTGGGTTCAAGTCCAGCTCACAGCAAGGAGCACGTCTGGTGACTCTGTTAAAATACACCAGAAATATCTATATAGAGGTACAGGTGACACTGTCTATGATATTTCACTATTGCTTTTTGCATCTTTTCCTTTGTGTGAGGGAGTGTAAAAATTGTCCCCTGCCTTTGTGCAGCTAGCGCTCTACCATTTGAGCTAATTCCCCTCTCACTGAGAGGATTGGGAGTTGATGAAGTAGGTGAGTGTAGCTGCTCAATAGAACAAGAGTATTTAGTTACTTTGAAGGAGTAAACCAGGAAAGCTGGTCAACACAGTGAAACTGTTCTTCCTGATGGACAAGCTTTTCCTACATGTTGGTGGATTCTGAAGAGAATTCTTCTTCTTCTAATCGTCAAATCATCTTCTTACAGAACATTCTAAGAACTGTTTATAATCTATCTATGATCACCCCTTTTCCTACATTACAGTAGCAAATACATTTTTGGCATCCTGTTATCAGACCATTGCTGCTGTTAATAAATGTATTGTCTCATTTTTATGATTTTGATTAAATACACGTTTTAAATTGCCTGATATTTGTACTCATTCAGTGATGATTCAAAGGAAGAAAATCACAGAGTAAAAAAAACAATGAGCACTGGAATCAATGTGTCACATTTATTTCATTTAAAACACTAAACAACAAACTTTGGTAACAATAAACAGTCCAACATGCAGCAGAAACATAAATCAAACATTAAACTATGGACACAATACAAAAGACAACTAATCACTATTCAACAATAACAACTTCCCGAACTGTTGGTGTCCATTTTCCAGCTGACAGCAGGTTTATGTTGGAATCCTGTGCAGCCTGATCTCTGGGTTCTTCAGTCCAACACTGGAACCAGAAGGTGTCGTCACCATCCGTGTGTCGCTGGGATCTGAAGATGATTCCTGCTCCATGTCTCCATCCACACAGAGATGTGAGTGGAGAACAGATGAAGTGCTGAAGGTCTTCCCACACTCATCACATCTGAGAACAGTCTTCTCATGAACTCGTTGGTGGTGATTAAGGTTAGATTTCCACTTGTAAGATTTTCCACATGTGTCACATTTATGAGGTCTTTCTGATGAGTGGCTGCTTTGGTGAGATTTTAAATCTCCATATGTTGTAAAAACTTTGTCACACTGGTCACAGGGACACACTTCATGTCCAGTGTGAGATCTCAGGTGGATGATGAGGGTTCTTTTGTGTTTATATATTTTCCCACAGTGGTCACAGTGATACAACTCTGTTCTGGAGTGAGTCTGCATGTGCCTCATTAAAGATGATCTATGTGTAAAAGTCTTTCCACATTGTTCACATCTGTGAGCTTTGATTCCACGATGAATGAGGAGATGTTGACGGAGGTTTCCAGATCGACTAAAAGTCTTTCCACATTCATCACACGTGTGAGGTTTCTCTCCATTGTGAACAAGCTGATGGGTCTTCAGGTGTTCTTTCTGAGCAAAAGCTTTTCCACACTCGTCACAGATGAAGAGTTTTTCTTCAGAATGGATTCTTTGATGTCTAGTGAGCTTTGATTTACAGCTAAAGGCCTTCCCACACTGGTCACATGTATGTTTAGCTTTAACTCCAGCTTGGCTCTGCTGTTGAACTCTTTGCTCTGAAGTTTTTCTCTTATATTTTGTTTCTTTGTTGTGGCTGAACTTCATTGTCCTGAGAGCGTTGAGGTGTCACTTTGTTCTGGCTTCCAGAGTCCTGTAGAACAGTTAGAGATTAAACACAGAGAAGGAACCAAACAAACATTTATTTCTAAATGTGTTCCTAGAAAGAACAGTGGCTGTTAAAGATGGATCAGACATAGCATTAGGCTTCAGTAGGAGATCAATTTCAATAGAACATCCACATGGACGTCAGGAACCAAAGTTTACCAGCAGAACATTGACCAAAGCATCACTGCCTCCACAGCTCAGTGGCAGGATGGACATTAGTACTTGTCTCTTATCAAATGAAGCTTATTTACATCTTATTAAATAATGTGGAGAAAATATAAGGAGAAGCTCGACTTCAATTCACTCATTTCTCACCATGTTTGCTGTCACGGCTGAGTGGTTCCACAATCCTCCATTCACCTGTAACATCAGCATAGAATCAGCTCCACCTGAAGGATAGAAGAGACAGAATGAACATGAAGGATCTAGAAATATTCATCCATCCTTTGCAGTGTCATCACTTTGAAATTGACTAAAATGATCAGTTTGTTCAGAGATCACATGATGTGGAGGAAAATATTTAGATTTTGTGGCTGAATAATTTAAATTCCCATTGATTTGTAAATGAAGGTCTTCAGAGGAAACAGTTTGACTTTGAGGTTTGACTTTGTTCTTACAGGATTAATGAACAACTTGTAATGAGCTCATGACTGGCTAATTATGGTCCTATAATATCTGTGTTAATAGAATCATAGACAGAATGACAGAATCTACCAATAAAAATAAAATCCACTGTTAAATGCAGAAAGTGGCATAATGTGAATGAAACGCTGTCATCGTGAGGTTAAGGGAAATGTTAAAGGGGACCGTTCATTTGGTGCACCCTAGCACCCCTCCTGGTCCTGAGCTAAACAACATGTTAGCAAAGTGGCTACCTGAATAGCAAAGTGGCTACCGTGGACTCCTTCAGGTTCCTGGGATCTACAATCTCACAGGACCTGAAGTGGACCTCCCACATAGACACAACCAGGAAAAAGGCACAGCTGAGGAAGTTCAACCTGCCCCAGGAGCTGCTGACCATGTTCTACACCTCCATCATTCAGTCTGTTCTGTGCACCTCCATCACTGTCTGGTTTGGATCTACAACCAAACTAGACAGACACAGACTACAAAGGATAATCAGGACTGCAGAAAAGATCATTGGTGTTGATCTGCCCTCCATCCAAGACTTATACCTGTCAGGGTCAGGAAACGGGCAGGTAGCATCACTGCAGACCCCTCACACCCTGCACACAATCTGTTTAAACTCCTCCCCTCCGGCAGACGCTACAGATCACTGTACGCCAAAACTACCCGCCATAAAAACAGTTTCTTCCCCCAGGCTGTCA
>NW_021145042.1:0-22835 GCF_900634775.1 Gouania willdenowi | reverse complement strand
TTTAGGCTGTTTTATAATTTAGGAATTAGGGCTGGACGATATATCGAGATTCAAGATGTGTCGAGTTTTCTATTTTGGCGATATAGAAAACTACAATATTTCATATCTATATATGCATGTATATATTATAGCTTATGTATCAAAATACTAGTTTTAGGAGTCGCTGTTTTTACTTCTCAGAACAACATGTAAAGCTCAGTTAGATGGTTAATGAGTGCACATATTGATCTGCTGTTTGTTAATAATTGCCACTGTGTGGCATTTTCCACCAGCAAATTTAACCCAGAATTGTCTTTCTGATCAGACTTTATTTGATAAAATTATCTAGATTTATATCGTTTATCACCATTTAGAGAAAATATATTGAGGTAGTTGAGTTTGCTCCATATCACCAACCCTAGTAGGAATGTTCACAGTATTTCAATGCTACCAGATTCTAATCATATCATTGTATTTAGTAAGTGGTTGACAAGTGGGTATTTTAGATTTATTCTACACCTATCTTAAAATATAAGGGATGCTGGAGCTTGGTTGGGCAGGTGGGACGGTTGGTAGTGGGCACCAGAAAATTTACCTTATTTTCAAATCCAAAAATTATGTATGATATACTGTATATTGTGATTTTATAGTGTAGTTTAGGGTAAAACGAAGAAGAATAAAATTAATAAATATGTTTATGGGTAAAATACATTGTTAATAAGTTAGACTTTAATAAAAATGGTTAAAATGTGTACACCAAAGCACATGATTTGATTTTACAAATAGAAATAGTTAAACATTGTTGGTATATTTAAAAACATTAAATAGCAGAACATTAATTTATTTAATAAATAAAATATTTAAAATAGGAAAAGCTCAGGTGGTTCATTTGTTTAAAAACATTTGATTAGAACTCATTCTTCCTTTCTCTCTTTTTCATCCTTTTCTTTAAGGTTTTCAACCTGCTACAAAACCTACAACAAAACTGAATAAACTTTTAAAAGCTGAGGTGATCTCACGTCTTACTTGTGTTCCATCCATGTTCTTTCAAGCTGGACAAGCATTGTAGAAAATAAGCTTAACAAGTATCTCGTATGGTATTCTGCAAATTAAATACGGTTTAAAATTAGATTTAAATTAATTAATTGAGAAAAGAAGTAAAGAAAGTTTTTTACAAATTTCCATATTTTTTTTTTCTTTTTTCTTTTTTCTTTTTTCTTTTTTTTTCTCTTGTCTGCACATGCTGTCAAAGGTCAACACTACAAGAAGTGCAATCATTATGAGACAGCAATGCATGTTTTGTTATTGCAATAAAATAAATTGATTTATTTTATTGCTTAATTGTCACCATCACCAGCCCTCCCTAAGGAAGGGTAAGAAATCTTTTATTATTGGGAGGATATAAAAAGGGAGAGCAGTGTTACACCTAGGTGGAGGGGAAAGGGAGCAGGGAGGAGAGACTCAAGGTAAGGCAAGGCAAGGCAAGGCAAATTTATTTATATAGCGCATTTCATACTCAAGGCAACTCAATGTGCTTTACATGATAAAACATTCAATTGTTTAAAATCAATAAGAACATTTAAATCAATAAGAACATTCAAAATCATCAGTAAAATCAATTAAAATCATCAGTAAAATCATCATTACATCAACAACATGACAAAAAATCTCTCTCTCAATCATATGCAGTAGAGAAAAAAAGTGCCTTTAACTTTGATTTAAAAATGTTCACATTGGATGCTGACTTCAGCTCCGCTGGCAGTTTGTTCCACTTCTTTGCAGCATAACAACTAAAAGCAGCATCACCATGTTTACTGTGAACTCTGGGCTCCACTATCTGATCTGTGTCCATAGATCTGAGAGACCTGCTGGGTTCATACCTGACTAACATGTCACTGATGTATTCTGGACCAAACCCATTCACAGATTTATACACCAGCAGCAGAACTTTAAAGTCTATTCTGAGGCTGACTGGGAGCCAGTGTAAAGACTTTAAAACTGGAGTAATGTGCTCTGACCTCTTTGTTCTGGTTAAGACCCGAGCTGCAGCGTTCTGAACCAGCTGTAGCTGTTTGATGCTCTTTTGGGGGATTCCTGTCAGAAGACCATTACAATAGTCCAGTCTGCTGGAGATAAAAGCATGGACCAGTTTCTCCTGATCTTTCTGAGCCATTAAACCTTTCACTCTGGAGATGTTCTTTAGGTGGTAGAAGGCTGTTTTTGTGATAGATTTGATCTGACTGCTGAATGTAAGATCTGAGTCAATCAGAACACCAAGGTTTTTGACTTGGTCTTTAGCTTTTAAAGATCGAGACTCAAGATAATTGCTGACAGCAGTCCTCTTTTCCTTGTTACCAAAGACAATCACCTCCGTCTTGTCATGGTTTAGTTGAAGGAAGTTTTCACTCATCCAGCAGTTTACTTTTTCTAAACAGTCACACAACACCTCAATGGGACCATGGTCATCTGGGTTCAGTGATAGATATAGTTGTGTGTCATCTGCATAGCTCTGATAATCAACCTTACAGTTCTGTAAAATTTGTCCTAAAGGAAGCATGTAAAGGTTAAACAGAAGGGGTCCAAGAACAGATCCCTGAGGAACCCCACAGGACATTGGTAATCTGTCAGATTCAAAGTTTCCAATGCTTACAAAATAGCTTCGCTCCTCCAAGTATGACTTAAACCATTGCATTACTTTTCCATTTAGTCCAACCCATGTTTGCAATCTGTGCAACAAAATTGTATGATCTACAGGTAGGAAATAGAAAGGGTGGGGAAGAATAGACTGTTTTCCAGTGAGTGTGAGATGTGAAGTTGTAGAATATATTGTACTTATTATGTTGTGTAATCAAGCCAGTATAGTGATATGTGTAAAGCTTAGCTATAATGGTGGTGGCTGTGGACAGGGAGAATGAGTGAGTGGTAGGACCTAAAGCAGGTATTTGGGATAAACGTGTCTAAAGTTAAGCCCAGTATAAGTTTTATCGCACATCCCAAGGCGTGCCAGTGCATCGTATACCAGTATATGTGCAAAAAACCGCTACCGCAAACCCAAGAACTGCCCCGGGCCCGCAGATGCAGCCAGGCCAGCAGAAAGAGTGGGGGCCAGGGAGCCCCAGGCCACCCCCCCACAGCCGAGCAACCCCCTAGACGCCCCCGAAATCCCAGGCTGAGAGGCAGCCACTGCCCCCCACACACACATCCGAGGATGCCCCAAGCAACCGAGCACTTAGCGCATCCCGCCACCGACCCCAAGGCCCCCCGCCAGCATCCCACGTCCCCACACTGACCCACACCCAAGCACCCAACCCCCGAGGGGAGGGCCCAGAGAGCCCCCCGCCCAAGACTCCAGCAGCGGAGCCAAGGCCCACGCCCAGCAGACGGCCAGAGCCGCGCCGAACGGGCAGCCAGCGGGCACTCGCCGGCGTGTCCAGAGCCAGCAGGGACCAGACCCCAGGCCAGAAGGACCCGGAACGGAAGCAGCACCAAGAGCAGCGCCCCCATGGACAGCGACCACACCCATAGTCGCTGAGGGCACCAAGGGGATGCTGCCCCCAGGCACACCGACCAGGCACCCCAGAGCGCGCCAGATCGCCTTTCCTTGATGCCGCCCGCGCGATGAGCCCTAGAAAGCCCCCACCCCACCAAAGGGCCCAGCCACATAAGGCGCCGCCCAAGCCGGGGCCACCCGGCGCCGCACCCACAGGCATGGTAGGGCACGGCCCGCACCACCCGCCCCGGAAGACTCCCGCGAGGACCGGCCCGGACAGCCGGCCAGGCCCGCCGGACCCCAAGGGCACCACCGCAGGACAGGGAACCCCCAAGGGCGAGCCCCCGGGCCAAACCCCAGCGCACGACCAGGCCACATCCTAGCAAGACCGCACAGCCCCAGGTGGTGCAAGAACAGCAGCCCAGGCCCCGCCCCCACCGGACAGCGCAAGCAACGGGGCAATGCCCCCCCCCGGCGCAAGGGCGACTGGTGGCCGCCACCGCGGGAGCGAGGCACCCCAACGGCACACAACTGATGCGGAGCAGCAGCCCCGCGCCAAGTACGCAGAACCCACCCACCTGCCAGCCCGCAGATAGCAGGACAGACCTACCAAGCGGCCGATACTGACCTTAACCACCGGAACAGCTAGAGCCGCCCCCCAGCAAAGAGCACCATCCCGGAGTGCCAAGCAACCTCGCCCCGCAGAGGCCAGCGCGCCCACCCCCTACACCGACGCGGCAGGCCACCCCAGACCCACACACCGCGAGGTGGGCACCCCCATGCCCCACCAGGCCAGCACCGCCCGGAGAGAGCCCGCAAAGAGAGCCCCCAGCAACAGCCCCCCAGAGACCCACCGCCCCGCCACGCTCGACCGCACCCTTCCGATCCCCACACGGCGGCCCAGCCATCAACAGAGGGGCCCGGCCCCCTCCCGACAGGCCCAAATGTGTGAAGTTACCCACCACCCTGTGGTGGGAAATGGAGAGGCACTTCCCTATCCCCTGAGTGAATGTATGTGTTCATCTAGGCATCCAGCCTATGTGTATATATGTGTATGTGGTGCAATAGCTCCGGAGGGTGGAAGTGGTTATCCCACTCTCCGGGGGGTGGTGTGTTGAGGTGTAATTAAAATTGGAGAGACTAGTAGAGCAGCCAGAGGTGGGAGTGCCGCCCCCGTGCCACTACTTAATAGCACAGGCGGCGGCCCCCTCCACCCCCAGCCCCACCATCCAGCCCCCCAAGGGTTGGGTATGTGAGTGTGGCGCAACAAGTGGGTGAGCCAGACCAGCTGGGAGTGAGTGATGTGAAGTGCCCATGGAGGAGGCCTGTCTGGTAGGAGCCCGGCCCATCCGCGTGGCAGGCCACCGGAGAGGGTAGATGGCGCAGACGGGCACGCGGCACTGAGGGCCCCAGGGACGCGCCGAGCAGCACAACTGCAGACCCCCCACGGCACCCCCCCGGACCATGCCGGCCGTACGGAGCACGGCGGGACCCCCCAGGCGGAACCAGGCACCAGCCACATCCCCCAGCAGCCCAGGAGGCGAACCCCGCCGCCAGCCGGCCCAGAGTGGCCCGCCCCGCTAGAGCAGGCGACGGCCGAGCAGGAGAGAGGCCAGCTCCCACACCAGGGCCAGCGCAGGCCCGCACGACACCACAGGTGGGCGGCCCCGGCTCCCCCGACGAGAGAGGACGCCACCAACCACCCAGGCAAGGCCACCCTGCCGGCCACAGACCGACAGGCAGGCGAACCCATGCACCCCCAGCCAGGCACCGCAACCCCACACCAACGTCGCCAGCAGAGCACCCCCCTCCCACGGAGGCCACCCCTAATCACCCATGCGCCGACACGAGACACCCCCGACGCCAGCACAGCCCGGAGGACAGCGGGCACCAGCCCCACTCCACCCAAGGTGGCGCGGCACCCCGCTGAACCGTGGCCAGTCCCATGCATACGGCGGGGGGCGCCCCGAGACGCCGAACCCAAAGACTCACCCCCGGGACACCCTCGCCAAGACACGGCACCCACGGGGCCCGGCGCCCCTAGCCAGCAGACCAACCACTCCCGCAGCGGATCTGCCAGGACAGGGGCCACCGGCCGCGCCCCCACACACACCCACCCAGCACGACCCAGGGGAGGCCCCAACGCGGGCGAGGTCCCACAACTCACTCTTCCCTCCCCCCAAAGCTACACAAGTCGGCCCCTGCGTTCCTCTAAGTGAGCCCCCGGGGAGGGAGGGGGGCGGGGCGGCCTGGGCCACCGCACCAGCGGCACCCTTAGCGAAGGCACGCCCCAGGGAACCAGGCCCAGGCGCCCAGACTGGCCGGCGGAGCAACTCACTCTATATTTTATTTTGTTTGGTGTATTTTTCTGTAATGTATGATTTTTGGAGTCATTATGTGTATTTAAAAATAAAATAAAAATTAGGCCAAGATTCACGGCTCTGCCCTGCAAACACCATAAAAGTTAGCAAAAATTCATGGTTCGCTTTTGGTGTTCCACTTCTCTAGATGATCTGCAGTGACTTTGAGCCCTGTCAGTGAAACGGCCTAGGAAAAGTGTGTTAAAATAGGACATTTGTTTCATATTAAATTCTCTTCACACTGTAGGGGGCGCTAACGCGCCAATGTCCATTTTTTCACATTGAGCTGGTTTAGGGCTGGAGGTTTAACAACTGATTCACAAATGTTTGTTTGGTTCCTTCTCTGTGTTTAATCTCTAACTGTTCTACAGGACTCTGGAAGCCAGAACAAAGTGACACCTCAACGTTCTCAGGACCATGAAGCTCAGCCACAACAAAGAAACAAATCTAAGAGAAAAACTTCAGAGCAAAGAGTTCAACAGCAGAGCCAAGCTGGAGTTAAAGCTAAACATACATGTGACCAGTGTGGGAAGGCCTTTACCAGGAAATCAAACCTCACTGAACATCAAAGAATCCATTCTGGGTCAAAGCCATTTAACTGTGACGAGTGTGGAAAGAATTTTACCCAGAGTTCTACCTTAATAAATCACAAAGTCGTTCATACTAGAGTTCAAATGTTTGAATGTGATGAATGTGGAAATACTTTTCGTCATTCTGGAAACCTCAGTCAACATGTCCTCATTCATCGTGGAATCAAAGCTCACAGATGTGAACAATGTGGAAAGACTTTTGCACAAAGATCATCTTTAACGAGTCACATGCAGACTCACTCCAGAACAGTGTTGTATCACTGTGACCACTGTGGGAAAATATATAAACAGAAACAACACCTCACTGAACACCTGAGATCTCACACTGGACATGAAGTGTGTCCCTGTGACCAGTGTGACAAAGTTTTTATAACATATCAACAGTTAAAATGTCACCAAATCAGCCACTCATCAGAAAAACCTCATAAATGTGACACATGTGGAATGTCTTACAAGTGGAAATCTCACCTTAATCTCCACCAACGAGTTCATGAGAAGAATGTTCTCAGATGTGATGAGTGTGGGAAGACCTTCAGCACTTCATCTGTTCTTCACTCACATCTCTGTGTGGATGGAGACATGGAGCAGGAATCATCTTCAGATCCCAGCAACACACGGATGGTGACGACACCTTCTGGTTCCAGTGTTGGACTGAAGAACCCAGAGATCAGGCTGCACAGGATTCCAACATAAACCTGCTGTCAGCTGGAAAATGGACACCAACAGTTCAAGAAGTTGTTGATCTTTGAAGGTGTGGTCTGAAAGAAAAGATCAATACAATGATCAGTTTGAAAAGAAGCAGGAAGAAGTTTCCCTTTGTTCACTTTCTTTACAGGATATACATTATATAGCTTCTGTATTCATACATGATGTATATGAAGAATGATTTACATTATTATTATTATTATTATTATACACTAATGACAGATTCTATATCAGGGCTGTCAAACTCATTTTAGTTGAGGGTTCAAATACAGATCAGTTTGGGCTCCAAAGGGCTGCAGATTATAGGAAGACTAGCCCGAGTTTTTACTTCCACCTATAAATGAAATGTAAAGTATGTAAATCACCAACAATACAATAAGTGACAGATATCAGTTCCTGTAGGATCTTAGTGAGTAACTATACTTTAAAATTGGAAAATGTTGTTGAATAATTTAGGAAAAATTTGCATAACTTTCAAAAATGAAGAGTTCCTGCAACAATTTGTGTTTAAAATAACTCCATCATGTGATGTCAGCATGGGAAAACTGTGAACCCTGCTAATATTGTGGAGTTTCCTTAACAATATTTGTTTATAGAGAGGCTGAGAAATCTACAACTGAATTAGAGAAAGCGTGTGACGTGTCTGGCAGATTTTTGACTGCCGGCACGTGTGCCACGCCCAGCAGAGCTGTCAGATCCACCAAGCCAGCCACGCCCACACCAAACCAGCATGTCGCAGCGAGCCCAACAGACCTGACCGCCCCACCAAGTGTAACGAACCCCCCACCGATTATTTTCTCTGTAGTAAGGTGTCCCAAGTGTGTGAGAGCATGTTGCCCCCCTCGTCCCTGTTCATGGCCTTCTTCGCACGCTTCCTGATTTCAATGGCCTCTTTATCCAACGTTTGTGTTTGTTTTCTTCTGCCCCGATGATCCTCTCCCCGTCTCAATCTATAACGTGTATGTTTCTCTTGCAGTGGTCTGATATTGCAGATTTGAGGTTTTCCTGTAGTGCTGTTTCTTTTTGCGATCCTGTGAGTCGTGTTGCTGTTTCCTTCTCGCATTCCTTCTGGTGTTCTTTTTTCCTTGTGTGAAATGGTCTTCCTGTTTCCCTGATGTATGTGTTATTGGAGGAGTAGCATGGTTTTTCGTAAATGACATTGCACTTGTTTTCCCCTTCGATTTTGTCTTTTGGGTGTACCAGGAGCTGTTGATGACCCACTTGCGGTACTGGCAGCATGTGAGTGCCTGCTGGATGTGTGGCTCCTCCTGTTGTCTGTCTTCCTCTTCCGTAATGAAACTGGTCCTTTCGTATAATGTTCTGACCACAGAGTTTGTGTATAGTTGGGTGTTCTGAAGTCCAGTGCAGGTACTGGTCGGTGTGGGTGGGCTTTCTGTAAACTGTGATTTTTATGCTGCCGTCGTTCTTGTGGTGAATGTCAATGTCCAGAAATGGCAGTGTTTTATAGTGCTCCTCATGCGTAAATCTGATGTTTCCTGTGGTGTCCATGGTGTTGAGATGGTCGGTGAGGCGTTGGGTGTGTCCAGTCTTAATTTTCTCCAGTATGTCATTGACGTATCGTTTCCAGAGGGTGGGTTTGAGAAGTGATGGTGCTGTGATAATGGCTCTTTGCTCCAGGTCCTCCATAAAAAAACTGCTCATTATGGCTGTGAGTCCTAGAAGGGGTTTAATAATTTCCACCAATGTTTTGGATAAGTTGTATGTTATTGAGCCGATACTGTCTACTATGGGTCGCAGAGGGTTGCCATAGATATGGGGGGTGATGCTTGCTGTGGGTACGAGATGATTAAAAGCTTCCTTTGTTATTTTTATCTCCATTAGTGGTTTTAACACGTCTTTCAGATTTTTTTTCTGTGGGTTTTTTTTTAAATTTCATATATGTTACGCCCTGCGGGGCGGTCAGGTCTGTTGGGCTCGCCTTGACATGCCGGTTTGGTGTGGGCGTGGCTGGCTCGGTGGATCGGACTGCTCTGCTGGGTGTGGCGCTCGTGCCGGCTGTCAAAAATCTGCCGGCTGACCACTGTTTGGAATAACGGCTTTTAAAATAACGGCGTTATGTAACGGCGTTTGTTTTTCAGTAACGGGGTAATCTAACTAATAACTTTTTACGCCATTACAACGCCGTTATCGTTACTGAACTTTAAATGTGGTGCGTTACATGCATTGATTGAATAAACTGTTATCCAAAAGCACCCCTGGCTTCTTACTCAGCTGTTGTGAGGAGGTGGGTTAAAAACAAGGTGAGCGATTATGATTGGCTAAGGCGACGTGCCAGCACATGCGACACACACGCACAAACACAGCAGATTTGATGAATCAGCAGAGATGGTGAGCGTGGAGCAGTCTGATGAAAAGTTGTCATTTTTAAGGTGACGATACAAACACTACTTTAAATTAATTATGGTCAAAGACAAGAACGTGTATGTGAAGTGTTCATTATATCCAGGAGTGAAGACTTTGTCCACATCCATTGTAAGCAACTCAAATTTAATGAAGAACCTCACAACGACACACGCATCTAAAAAATGTGAATTCTTTGACATAGAGCAACTTTTTTTTTTAATAGTAACGCAAATAGTTACTTTCCTTGGTAATGAGTTACTTTTATTATAGAGTAATTTAGTTACTAACGCAGTTACTTTTTTGAACAAGTAGTCAGTAATTATAACTAATTACTTTTTTAAAGTAATGTTCCCAACACTGCGGCTGACACACATGTTGTCAGTAAGACACTTCTGAAGAAGGCGAGAGACATCGCTGAAACTGTCAAGAAGAAAGGAAAAAAACATCTACTCCTACACTTAAAAAAGAACCATAACAAATAAATAAAACGTCTATAGTAGTAAATTGAGACATGATGAACGTTTTTGAGCTGTGAATTAAAGAAAACATGAATAATTGTAGAAATTATAAACTGTCATTTTTACTTTCTCCTGCAGGTTAAATTAAATCCTCTCAAGGGCCAGATTTGGCCCCCAGGCCTTGAGTTTGATACATTCTATATAAAAGATGTGTTTGTATACTGTACATAATAATCATTAGTAGTTTTTTATAGAATGTAGAGAAGGTGACTAACATTCTAATAGTAGTAATGATCAGATCCTAACTTGTAGATGAATATACAGTACATGCTGTTAATACAGACCATCTTCATCATGTACCTTTGAATCTGTTTCTTTTCTCTGTGTTTATAAAGGATTCATATTTGTAATGAGTTTTAAATGAGTATCTAATACATCACATAATAGTATTTTCTTGATTTTAGATGTGATGTGTTTTATATAAAGTATGTTTTTCTACAGTTGAAGTGAATGTGATGAAATGGTTCCTGACAGGGAAACCCTGCCTAAAGCCTGTGAATGGATCATGCAGTGTGCTGAATGAATATCAGGGGAAGGGGAGCCCAAAGTGTCCAAACACTCCCATTTTATCACCATATTTACATTTCTATCAACTCTGTGATTACAGCTCATAGATTTATTCTAACTCTGAAATGTTCTTTAATCTGTTCTTTAGCCTGTGCAGCCTTTCTTTAGAACTTACAATGTTCTATGTAACCATGATAAATCCTAAAGTTCTTCTTAAATCTTCCTTCTGACATAAAGTTTGAATCAATGTAAATGTAATGATATCAAATGTCCAGTGAAGCTTTGTTCCTTTAAATAAAGACGTGTTACTGTCTGTGCTGGATTTCTTTGAACAGAGAAACATGTCAGAGAGAGGGAGAGCTTTTCATTGGATAGCACATAATCCTCCATCAAACACACATGGTTCCCATGAGAAGAACATCCACTGGATGGATCTAAGAACAGGAAGTGAAGGTTCCTCTGGAAACTGAGTGTTTAGTGAAGCTGAAGGAGTTTAAAAATAGACTTTTAGAGTAACCGCTGCTTTCACATCCAGTCATGATGTCTTTCTAACAAATTCTGATAAAATGAGTCAAACAAGTGCAGAATTCTTTAGTTTGAGATTGTTCCTACATTAATAAGGCTTTTTATTTAAATGTAGTGTTGTATCAACATCTGAGACAGTGAAAGAGTTCATGTTTTGGTTCTAAAAGGATATGAATTATTCCCAATGAACAGCACTGATTAAAAGGGGGCGGAGTCTCCCTGTATGTGGACTCAGAGTGGAGGTGTGTCCAGGTTAATCACATGTCTAAGTGTGTAAATGAATATAATATAAAGTTGTATATACAGAACACCGGGGTGGTGCATTGACACACTGAAGAACACATTAGCTGACATGTTTCATAACTCTGATGATTCAATAAAATACAAAGTGTTTGGAGTGACTTCATTATTAATATTATGAATCCAAAGAGACACATAAAGACTTGTGATGTCATACATCCAATGTACACCTGTGGCCTGTTCTTAGTCATTCTAAAGCCAAGCAGAGTCACATTAGACACTGACACATCCATCATTAACATTTGGACACATTCAGCTGATTGGAAAGTAGATGGAGGATTATTTAGAAGTGATATCAGTGAACAGCTTCCAGTTACAAACCAGAGCTGGGCTTAGATCTATCAATGTGATCATCCAAACAATGTCTATGATGTCTTTATGTCCACATTAGTGATGCTACATGAGAAAAACTGTCCTTTAAACAAAGAGCAGGAAGCAGAAGCTTTAGAACAAGCCTTGGATTACTGAGGCCTTAGAGACTGTATGCACTAAGATAAATGTCCTGAATAAAAGCTTTATAAACCTAAAGAAGCAGAAGATAAGCATAAATAATATAAAAACCAATGAGTAAACATTATGACAACTGTATACCGTATATTAACATGAAAAATTGTAGCAGTATATGAGAAACACTAAAAAAAAACATGGACTGTTGTAAATTAAATCATTTAAAATAAATAAATAATTAATTTAATAAAGAGTAATGATGAAGTGAAAGAATAACAGATATTAATCCTAAATATAACAGGTATTTGGTGAATGTTGGATACGACCTCACTAAGGAGATTGTTGAGCCAAGAAACACAGATTAATTCCAAAAAAGTCGAGTCAGTAAAAGTTTATCTTCATTGTTTTTTCATTCTGTAGATTAAAAATAAATAGTTCACATTTTTAAAAAAATACATCATGAAATGTCAACGTATTGCTTTAAAATGTACTTTTCATGAATTCAGATAATATAGAATATATAAATATGTCTTCAATATATCATTCCAAACTAGATTATTTATAATAAATAAGCAAACAGTGATAGTGTGTGTGTGTGTGTGTGTGTGTGTGTGTGTGTGTGTGTGTGTGTGTGTGTAGAAGTATATCAATTGTTTACATGTTTTATATGTTCACATGTCTATTTTCGTATATATTGGGAACTACAGAGTACAATGCAATGCCACAACAAATTTACAATTTTGAAAATAAATGTGCATAATTATCTAAAAAAATACAAACATCAAAAACACTTTTACAAATGTTGAAACAGATTTACAATAGTGATGCATATATTATATAAATGTTATGTAATGTAAATAAAACAAAACAATATTTAACAGAATAAAGTTTAATTGTAGTTCTAATCATATGTAATATTTTTAAACTTGCTTTTATCCCTCCTATGACGTCTATCAAATATGCAAAAAATAAAACATGGGAAAAAAAATGATAATAATTACTGCATATTGTTCATTACACTTTTTATTTTGAAAAATGAAATATTAAAGATCATAAAATATTTGTTATTTGTGTTTATTTGATTCCTATTAAAGACACTTTGCTAACAATGACTGTATATTGTAAATATAGGCTTAAAAGTTTCTTCTTGTTGGGTTTTTTCTTTCTAATGTTTTTATTTACATTTCTAATTAGTGATGAGCCTTGGATTTATTTATTTTTAATAAAAAGATGTAGGTTGGTTAAAAAGATATAAAAACAGTGAAGCTACGCTGTGTAAAAACAATAATAATCTGATATAAAATGTCTCACTGGTACAGACTAACTGCTTGTTACTGCTGTTTTGGCCTTATTGTGTTTATTAATATTTCAGTGACTTGTAGTTCCTAGACTGCTGCTCTATCATCTGCTGACAGTGTAGATGGATTAAACAATACTGTGTGCTAGGGCTGGACGCTCTCCCTACACTACATCTCAGGATTCACTATCTCTACAGTACTTTTTAAAGTTGACTCTTTGTTAATGTTGTTCATTGTCTGTTCTTACTTTTACCTGATCATACATCAAATATGAGTTTATTCTGTTATTAATACTGAGGACAATGTTTGCCTCTAATAGCTCTTTATAATTATTGTGGTGTGTGTCTGGTCCACTTTAAGTGTTGGTCCTGGTCAACTTTTTGATCTTTGTCTTTAGTTTAATGTTTGCAGGTGTTGTGAGATCACCTTGGTGGGATTAATGGTGAAAAAAAAATTAAAATACAAGAGATTACGTGTTCATGTGGAGCACAGTGTGTGTGTGTGTGAACTTTCTCAGTTGGTCAAAAGGCCAATGAACACACACACACACACACACACATTTTAAGTCATGCTTTGCAATGTTTATTATTTCAATAGTCATATTAATTTATTTTAATAAAAGGAACAACACACATTCATAAACGTTTCAGTAAAAATGTGAGATTGTAGCCTATGGATCATTTTCATTTCTAGTCCCTGGACATTGTGATGTAAAACTGTAAAGAACTGTAAAAACTGTAAGAACATAGAAAAAAAAAAACTATTAAAAAAATAAATGCGGTCATACAAATACTTATTAAAAAATGATAGAAACACAATGAGCAGGTTGGAGTTTCTCTGGTGTTTAGGATCAACTATTAGCGTGAGCTAATGAGTGACTTGTGGTTTGTGACCTCTGACCTCTAAAGCACAGCTGAGAGTCTCTGTTACTCTTTCTGTCTTTTCTTTGCTTCCATTCAATGAAAAGAAAGCAGTGAGTGTCTGACTGTCTTTCTACAGGGACGCTTGTAGGATGGAGAACGTGCAGAATAACATTAGAAACAGGAAGTTCACCTTCAGCACCGTCAACTCCTCATCTTCCCCAAACTCTACAGACCCCCGGACGGCAGCTACAGACAGACGCTGGCGCTCTACGCTGCCGTCTGTTGCTCTGTGATGCTCTGTGTGAACACTTTAAGTTCCAGTTGTCTGTCGTCAACAGCTGGAACAATAAGAGTTAAACGTCCATTTATTTATGTCACAATAAAGCTGGATTAACTTTGTTTGATTTTACATTGATCTCATTTATTTTTCTAATTTTCTGGTTTTTAACTTGTAACTTGAAATCATTTTCCTGGACAAAACAAACAAACAACAAAAATGGATAAAATAATCTTGTGCTTTTATTTTGATGAGGATAAATCGAGCGGCAGAGTATAATTTATGAACACATCGAACACAAATATAAAGGTAATTATGTTTCAAATTTATTCAAAGTAGATCAGGGCAAGTTTGGGCTTAAATATAATTGTAATCCCATAATTGATAATTACAATTATAGTGTGATTGTAATTTAAAAATCTGTTGCTGTTGTAATCATAATGAAATTGTTGCCTTGATAGTTACTGACCCTCAAAGTAACACCACCAGTAATGTTACATACAGCACTAAGATAAGACTGTACAGTGAATAGTGAATGTGATCATGTCCCTCTGTCACACATTGATCACTTGTAGTTTTATGTCCCCCACCCACCCACCCATTTCATTTTCTTTTATTTCTAGAATTATCTTTTGATAATGTTTGTTGTTGTGAGGATTGATGACACAATGTGACAAGATGTGTCAGCTCAGATATTTTTATTCTGCATTTTATTTTATGTAGATTAAATTTGTGAAAGTAAAAGCATAGAATACAGTTATTTAAGTTTGTTTTGTGTGTGGTGTTATGATTTGAAAATAATAATTAAAACATTTTAAAAATACATTTTAATCATTAATTCCAGGTGACCAACATGGGGTCACGACCCCAAGGTTAAAAAACACTGCATTACTTTATAGTGTACAGGAGTAGGGGGTACATGGCCTTAGGTTAAATGTTTGAAGGGGTTCGGACTGTGAAAAGTTTAGGAACCACTGCATTAGAACAATTGTTTACAGGAATTTAGTGAACAAATTAAGGAAAACATATTTATTTATTTATTTTTTTTACTGACTACAATTCTCCATCATATTATATCATTGTCCATCAATAAAACAGAAGTTGTACCATTAGTAATTACTCCTCTAATAAATGTGTAAATGTAGAACAGTGTCTTCCTCTTTGTGGAACACAGAGTTGTTGTGTCCTTAAGTCCCTATTCTCCACTATTGGTGGTGTTTTCACTGGTAATATTACAGTAAATAGAACTAGTGGGGATTACACACTGCTATCAGGGTAGCTGATACCTCACTGTCACATTATTTATCTTATTTTTTACTACTGTAATGTGTCTGTATCTAATCCTTATTTTTAACAGCCTTTTACTTCATTATGTACTTTTAAAACATTTATTCTTTCTTTCTTCTTGTTCAACATTTATCCTTTTTATTTGTAATATTTGTTGAGCGGCTGTAACGTAAGTAATTTCCCCCTGGGATAAATAAAGGAATTCTGATTCTGATTCTGGTTAAAATTATTACCTGTGACGATGTTATTTGAGATATTTACAAATCCTGTTAAAACTAGTCAGAATTAAATATTAGACTTTTTACTTATATGTTAAATTTTCTGGAAGACTATTTTATTCTAATATTTAATATGTCAGATATATATGGAATGCAGTTGCTAAAGATGAATAAATTAAGGCAAAACTAAATTACGTTGGGTGTTACACTGAGCCAAACAGTGGTGTTTATGTAAAAATAACTAATTATTTATTATAATAAAGACAATAATATTAAGGCGTACATTAGTGTTTGATACATTTATAATGTCTACTGAATACAGAAAAAGATGATTTACATGGTAAACACTGCTTTCAGTTCATTAAAGATAAGAACAATAGATTTTAAGTGTTTTAAGACAAACTAACATCAACTACTGCACAAAACAAGACATAAACACAAGCTCACTGGGGACATCTACTGGTGAGATTTAGAGATATAACTTTAGTTGGAAGTTGTACAACTATTTAACAGTTGTAGTTAAGATGTGGAAATAGATTCAGGGATTTTTTTTTTTTTTTTTTTTGCATTGTTTGCACAAGTAAATTCTATTTATATACCTGTATATTTTTAATTTATCATTAAGCTTTACATTTAAGATAAAACAATATAACCTTTATTTGTCCCACAAAGAGGAAATGTGCAGTGTTTCAGCAGCAGTAGATAAATAAACAGGGTAATAAACAATAGGAGATATTTACACACACATGGTCCTGTACACAGTACAGTGAGAAAGAGGAAAGATAACGGTGCATGAAGGGATATTACACAATAAAAGAATACAAAATTTAATTCTTAAATTGTCTTTTTCTAATATGTTTATCTAAAGTCTAAGTTTAGTTTTTTAATTCTAATTTTTGAAGGTGAGTACAAACATGACAACAGTATAATGTACATTATAGTGAATTATTTTCCTTTTTAAAAAGCTGCATTTATTACACTTTGATCAACATATTTCAATAATTATTACTGTTTTTTATTTTCCAAAAAGTTCTTACATAAGCATCTTCCGTTATTATTTTTATTTGTATTTTTTTCTGCACTTTTGAAATGTCCAGTTTGCAAACCAGAACAAATAAAGATACTTGATGATAGACTACATGAACTGTTATTTTTAATCTTAAAGTACATATTAATACAAGAGCACATCTCAAACAAATACATAACAATTATAATGTAGTTGATAATGTAAAATTAAAAACACATTTTCCTGATATGTTACAGTGAGAAAAACACAGTTGGAGGATGTGGACACCTCTCACTTACACAGGTACAATAATCTTATTATTATCCTGATGTGTGAGTGTGTGTGACCCAGGCTTTGTGTTGGCAGCAGGTTGTGGGTTCAAGTCCAGCTCACAGCAAGGAGCACGTCTGGTGACTGTTAAAATACACCAGAAATATCTATATAGAGGTACAGGTGATACTGTCTATGATATTTCACTATTGCTTTTTGCATCTTTTCCTTTGTGTGAGGGAGTGTAAAAATTGTCCCCCTGCCTTTGAGCAGCTAGCGCTCTACCATTTGAGCTAATTCCCCTCTCACTGAGAGGATTGGGAGTTGATGAAGTAGGTGAGTGTAGCTGCTCAACAGAACAAGAGTATTTAGTTACTTTGAAGGAGTAAACCAGGAACGCTGGTCAACACAGTGAAACTGTTCTTCCTGATGGACAAGCTTTTCCTACATGTTGGTGGATTCTGAAGAGAATTCTTCTTCTTCTAATCGTCAAATCATCTTCTTACAGAACATTCTAAGAACTGTTGGTGGAAGTATAAACTATTAGTTCTCCATTACAGTAACGATCAATTTTCAGCATCCTGTTATCAGACCATTGCAACTGTTAATAAATTCATTGTTTTATCTATGATTTTGATTAAATACACACAATAAAACATATTACACACTTTCAAAATTGTCAAATTGTCAAAAGAAATTTTCTTGATATTTTCTTTTTTAAATTACCTGATATTTGTACACTTTCAGTGATGATTCAAAGGAATAAAATCACAGTGTAAAAAACAATGAGCACTGGAATCAATGTGTCACATTTGTTTATTTAACCAGACCAGATCAACAACTTCCTGAACTGTTGGTGTCCATTTTCCAGCTGACAGCAGGTTTATGTTGGAATCCTGTGCAGCCTGATCTCTGGGTTCTTCAGTCCAACACTGGAACCAGAAGGTGTCGTCACCATCCGTGTGTCGCTGGGATCTGAAGATGATTCCTGCTCCATGTCTCCATCCACACAGAGATGTGAGTGGAGAACAGATGAAGTGCTGAAGGTCTTCCCACACTCGTAACATGTGAAAACAATCCTCCCATGAACTCGTTGGTGGTGATTAAGGTCAGATTTGTACTTGTAAGATTTTCCACATGTGTCACATTTATGAGGTCTTTCTGATGAGTGGCTGGTTTGGTGAGATTTTAACTGGTGATATGTTGTAAAAACTTTGTCACACTGGTCACAGGGATACAACTCTGTTCTGGAGTGAGTCTGCATGTGCAGAGTTAAATGTGATCTATGTGTAAAAGTCTTTCCACACTGTTTACAGATGAAGAGTTTTACTCTAGCATGGATTCTTTGATGTTTACTGAGGTCTGATTTAAAGCTAAAGGCCTTCCCACACTGGTCACATGTATGTTTAGCTTTAACTCCAGCTTGGCTCTGCTGTTGAACTCTTTGCTCTGAAGTTTTTCTCTTAGATTTGTTTCTTTGTTGTGGCTGAGCTTCATGGTCCTGAGAACGTTGAGGTGTCACTTTGTTCTGGCTTCCAGAGTCCTGTAGAACAGTTAGAGATTAAACACAGAGAAGGAACCAAACAAACATTTGTTTCTAAATGTGTTCCTAGAAAGAACAGTGTCTGTTAAAGATGGATCAGACATAGCATTAGGCTTCAGTAGGAGATCAACTTCAATAGAACATCCACATGGACGTCAGGAACCAAACTTCAATCCATTAATTTCTCACCATGTTTGCTGTCACGGCTGAGTGGTTCCACAATCCTCCATTCACCTGTAACATCAGCATAGAATCAGCTCCACCTGAAGGATAGAAGAGACAGAATGAACATGAAGGATCTAGAAATATTCATCCATCCTTTGCAGTGTCATCACTTTGAAATTGACTAAAATGATCAGTTGTTCAGAGATCACATGATGTGGAGGAAAATATTTAGATTTTGTGGCTGAATAATTTAAATTCCCATTGATTTGTAAATGAAGGTCTTCAGAGGAAACAGTTTGACTTTGAGGTTTGACTTTGTTCTTACAGGATTAATGAACAACTTGTAATGAGCTCATGATTGGCTAATTATGGTCCTATAATATCTGTGTTAATAGAATCATAGACAGAATGACAGAATCTACCAATAAAAATAAAATCCACTGTTAAATGCAGAAAGTGACATAATGTGAATGAAACGCTGTCATCGTGAGGTAAAGGGAAATGTTAAAGGGGACCGTTCATTTGGTGCACCCCAGCACCCCTCCTGGTCCTGAGCTAAACAACATGTTGAAGCGTCCACCTGAAACACGTCTAAACTACCAAAATACTGAGCAGACCAGTTCCCACGTAACGTTTATGTGTCTGTGAAGCTACGGCCATTTCTGGTGAAGAGCTGCAGTTGTTCTGTTGTTGTGGACGAGACCAACGATGACAGGGATTGTAGAGTCTGAAACATCATAGGTTCATGATAACTTGATAGCTTCTAATACTGTACAATATTCTGCCCTCTAGTGGTGAAATAACTGATGCATTTGTTTTTGTTTAATCATTATAGTCTGGAATGATGTCATCAGGATGATTTAAATTAGTTTAATTTAAATAAAGTTGATCAAACTTAATCAATAAACCTGATCAGATTCAGTAAACTATTGATCAGTTCTTCCTGAGCCAAGGAAGAGAGAAGACGTGTTTTCAGAGCTCTCCGGGAAAGCTACACTCCCGTCTGATAACGCGACCTTGACTACCAGCGAGCAGCGACCAGCTGCATCTGAAGAGAGAAAACTGGGCCCAGACATGCCAACAAAAATGGAAGAGAACTTTAAGCTATTCAAAGAAGAGCTTAAAGAAATGATTAAGGACATGAAACAGGAGATGAGACAGGATCTCATGTCCTTAAGACAGGAACTATCTACGAAGATGGAGAACATGACGAATGCCTTGGAGAAATCATTGAAAATACTGGAGAATGATGTCAAGGTACTGAAAGAAGAAAATGTAAAGAATGCAGAAAAGATGAAAACATTGGATGCGAGGGTTGAAGATCTGGAAAGAAAAGAAAGAGAAAAGGATGTCATCATCACGGGCCTAAAGATAAGGCCAAGGAGCTACGCCAGTGCAACAAGACAAACAGAGGATCCGACCAGCGAAGACGAAAAATCGATTGAAGAACAGGTGATTGATTACCTGGAGTCGAAAGGTATTGAAGTGAACCCAGACAACATCAACTACTGCCAGCTGCTGCCAAAACGCAAAGACACCAGAGATGTGAAAATTACATTCACCAACGTGAAATATAAAGCTGAAATAATGAGACAAGGCAGAAAACTTGTGGGAACGATGGTGTTTATGAACGAGAACCTGACGAAGCAGAATGCAAGTATCGCATGGAAAGCACGCCAACTGAAGAAAGGAGGAAAAATTGTGAAAAACTGGACCAGAGGCTGCAGGATTTACATCACACCCCCAGGAGGAGAAAATGGAAAACCCGTTCTACTCCAAAGGATGGAAGACCTGGAAAAATACGAATGAGGTGCCTAAAAGTCAAGAAGACTGATAAAAGTCATGGATATGGACAGAATCACTAAAAATCATCCGCAACATCATCAACATCAACAACGGGAGATTAATCAAGTAGACGAAGTGGACCCAAACAACTTTTCACATTGGAAACAATACACGAACAGCCATTACTACACAGAGAATGACTTCAAAGTGGAAAATAAGAAGGAAAAAGGTCTGTCACTTGTTCACTGTAATTGTCGCAGTATGTATGCAAATTTTGAAGACATTAAGGATTACATCTCTACTTTGTATAGGTTTGACATAATAGCACTATCAGAAACTTGGATGAATGAAAAAAAAGGCATGGATTTTATGATAAAAGGATATAAATTTGTCTATAAGAACAGATTACATAAGCCAGGAGGAGGGGTAGCACTATTCATAAAAGAAAATATAGATATGGAGATTATAGAGTCTTTGAGTTTAACTGTGGAAGAAGTAATGGAATGCATAACAGTGAAAATTACAAGTCCAGAGGGACGTAAGATAATAATCTGCTGTTTGTATCGTGCACCTGACTGTAAAATAGACATATTTAATGAGAAACTAACCAAAATGATAGAAGAAATCAAAAATAAGAGATTACTGATATGTGGAGACTTCAATATAAACATTTTAAATCCTCTAAAAAATACACACATTGAAGACTTTGCCAATTGCATGTACACAAATGGATTAAAACCTCTCATAACGCAACCAACCAGAATTAATAAACACAGCTCAACACTGATAGATAACATCTTCACAAACATACAAAACACAGAAATAAAGAGTGGTATATTAATAAATGACATCTCTGATCATTTACCAATATTTATGATACTAAACGCAAAAGAGAAGAAGAACCGTGAAAATCATAACACACAGACATACAGGAGACTGGAAGGAGAAAAACAACTACAAAACTTTAAACAACAGATAAAAAGACAGACGTGGGAGAGTGTTTTCAATGAAGAAGACGTGAACGTAGCGTATGACACATTTACAGACACAATAACGACAATATACGATAAATGCTGCCCTTTGAAACAAATAACAACCAAAAGTAAAATAAACAATGTACCATGGATTAATAAGAAAATAGCCAACGTATGCAAAAAGAAAAACATATTATATAAAAAATATATAACAGAAAAAACATTAAAAGCAGAAATACGTTATAAAAAATACAGAAACAAAGTTAATAATTTACTAAGAGAAAAAAAAGAGAATATTATGAAAAACAATTAAAAGAGAATAAAAACAAAAACAAAAAACTGTGGGAAATAATAAACAACATAACCATGCGCAAATGCAAAGAAAAAAATGCAGACCATTTTATAATAAACAATGTAAAAGAACACAATAAAAACATAATAGCACAAGAACTCAACAGTTTTTTCATAAATACTGGAAAAGACATAGAGAAAGAGATAAATAAACACCCAACACTTAAATGGAACCATTTTGACAATGAGAAGAAAGACATTGATAAGTACCTTGTACTCGAAGAAGTAACAGAAGCAGAGGTGGAGAGAATAATCACTACCTGTACCTCAAAAAAATCCAGAGACGTTAATAATCTAACTATGAGTCTAATAAAAACCATAACAGCTGAAATAACCCCGCCACTAACATATATAAGTAATCTATCATTCAAGAATGGGGTTTTCCCAGAAAAAATGAAAATTGCAAAAATCAGACCGATTTACAAGGGTGGAGAAAAATGTAATTTTACTAATTATCGACCTATATCAATATTACCACAACTATCAAAAATTCTGGAAAAACTGTTCATGAACAGACTCGACAAATTTATAGAAGACAATAATATACTACATGAAGGACAATATGGATTTAGAAAAGGACGTTCAACAGCAATGGCTATAATTGACATCACGGAGAATATAAGAGAAGCATTAGAAAAAAAACTATTTGTATTCGGAATTTTTCTGGACCTAAAAAAAGCCTTTGACACAATTAATCATGATATTCTACAAGAAAAACTTCAAAATTACGGAATAAAGACACAACCATTCTATGCTCAGGCAAAGACATTAAAACTATAATAGAGTCAACAAATGAAGAACTATTAAAAATTCAAACATGGTTAGATGTAAATAAACTAGCCCTAAACGTTAGTAAAACAAAATTCATTAACTTTGGAAAGAGAAAAAAAACAGGAGATATAAGACTGAAACTAAACATGGAAATAATAGAACAAGTAAAAGAATATAGGGCACTAGGAGTGTGGATGGACGACAAGCTGACCTGGAAAAAACATATACAAATAGTTAAAAAA